>NC_090130.1:1546193-1855432 GCF_040581485.1 Linepithema humile | reverse complement strand
GTTTTTTTCTTTTTTTTTTTGCGATTGTCACGACTGTGTGTTGTTGTTCTTTATTAAAACGCCGCTGAATTTCCGAAATGTTGTTTGTTTGTCAGGTGCGGTTTAATCTGTGCACCGCAGCTGTGCATATCGCAATTTCCACTTGATTGATCCGCGATGATGATCGACAATAGCGATGTTATCGGTAATAAATACACACATGGTGTAATACTATTCGTGTTTGCAAAATTTAAGCGTCCAGTCAGATCTTTGTTCGATTGATCTCCGATAATGATTAGCGACAGGCTTATCAGTATTAAATGGTATAAACCGTATCACAGATAATATCATTATAAAATAACTATGTACGATCTTCATATACAGTTTTTTATAAACATTTATTTAATTTGTAATATCTAGGAATATATTTTATTTTTGAACGAAGATTGAAAGAGAGAAAGAAAGATGTAATATACATCTCAGATTACTTTCTATAAGGCTTCTATCGATCTCGGTAAAAGGATCTGACACTGCGTTTCCATATTAGAATCGCGGTTGCGCGGTATTGAAGCGAATAATTAAATGAGCTATCGAAATCGCGGTCATAAGCGGTTAAGTCCGCGCATAAATCTTTACTACTACTATCCTAGCGCATGAGAGAGCTCATCGCTGTGATCAATGAGCCAGTGTCATCAGATCCTGTTTATCATGGAATCAGCAGCCGGCATCACTCTGGGACCGACACTCGGTTGGAAATTACTCTATCGGTTAATTAACGAGCTTGCCGGAACAGATTTTGCGCGATTATTCCCGAAATCCTCCTTGTCTTTCATCAAACTGCCTGCTGACACATGCATAAATATTTCCGCGGACGTTTAATCTTGATTTCAAACTATTTTAAATATGCAGTAGAAATAGAAATAGAAGTGTGGATATCAAAAATAGTAAAAACAAGATTTACTAGATTAAAGCGGGAAACGTTATATCACGTTTAAGAAATTTCTCTAATAATAAAATCCACACAACAGAATACATATATATATATGTGTGTGTGTGTGTGTGTGTATTAATCTACAGCACGCATTGCCACAAATCGTCTCCGTTCACACACAAACTTGATCCCAACCAACCTTCATCATCCACCAATTACTCCCGACAAATTACTTAACTCATCATCGCGAAGCAATCATTTCTTATCAACCCGGCGCGTACCCCCGACGACGCAAATAATTAACCTGAACCTTGAGCGGGCTCGTTCTGCGACGGCAATTTCGTACCGCGCCTATCCATAATTACCGCGCGCGCTCGCGGGCGTAATTAATACCTCCTCACGAGGGATCATTAAATCGCGCCCGATATCCAACGGCCGCGGCCATCGCCTAATTAGTCGCCGTACCGCGCTTACGTACGATCAGATTTTAAACAATTAGCCGCGCGAGAGGGAGCGAGCGTATGCGCGCACACACACACACACACACACACACCCATTTCTCTCGAGGGAGCGGTCGCGCCCATCTCTTCGGCTCCTACCGACGTTCCCAGGAGACGCGCGTGACTCTCTCCACGTGGACTTAATACGCCCCGCATGCACCACGTGCTCCGATGGTGCCGACGACGGTGCTTTATGCGGCCCTCCTGCCCTGCCTTCCCAGTCCACCGCTGCCATTACATCCCCGACAGCGAGGTCTCCGAAGGCTACGCTTACGTACGTATGCGGAACAAATATCCTTGGACGAACTGCCTGCGAACACGCCAGCGCCAAGCTGGTCCAATTCGATTCAATTCCGCCGCTTGTCTTCTTCTCCTCCACCGCCTCCGCCTCTGTCGCTCTCCCGCTCTCGCCCGCTCCCGTTTTTTTTTTTTTTTTTTTTCCCCCGGTCTCTCTATCTCCCGACCTGCACGATCCAGTTAGTCCCCGGAGGACGATAGATCCTCGGTTGACTTCGCTCGGGGCGGTTTCTCTCAACTCTATCTACGGCTTCTCTTTTTTCTTTCTTCCTTTCCTCGTTTTCTTTATTTTTTTTTTTTTTTTTTTTTTTCACCGAAGAGAGGGTCGATCATCGTCGACTCAAGCATGATTATTTGGGATACCCTGGTTTGCCGAGAATGGAGTTGCCGCGAAGATTGCCTTATTCTTATTTCAGATATGGATACTTTTCGCTCTCGAATGCATTTCAATCTACAGAATATTGCAGTGCGATGTAATAATTGTGAAAATGACGAAGAATTTTCAAGTATTTTATATACAACTAGACTTTATACTTTCGAAACACCTTCGCGCATACGCGGACCGCCGTTGCACATCGCTTTTCGACGATTGCATTCCAATTCGCGTTTGTTTTACAGATGTACTTCAATTAACAATCTCTGGTCCATCGGAAAAAAAAAAAAAAAAGCACGGAGGATGGACAGACGCGCCAACAGATGCGACAAGATTTTCGTAATCGCGGGAAAAACGTCGACCGATTACGAATTCACGAATTCGCGTCCGACCGGTGTAACGAATTGCGCGTAGACACGAGAGGCGCATGAATTGCCGATAATTCAATTGCGCCCGGGAAATGCTGCGGGTGCAATTGTCTGCGGGGGCCGCGTGCAGTTCGAAGCGTGTACCGCCGGATATAACCGGTGACCGGTCCCCATCAATCCTTTCGGCAACATAGCTCGTAGAAGGTCGGCGCGGGCGTGTCCGCCCCGCGTGCGGCATCCCTCCGGTTTGTGTGTTCACCATCCAACTTGGTCCCCGGTGTCTCGTACATCCCGGTCAGTTAATAACCGTGGTCGGGATCCGCGGTTCCAGGGCGAGGTCCGTTGCTGACCGGCCGCCGCTGACCGCCGTGTCTGGTTGGGTTTTCGGCCGAATTATGGAAACACCGCCGTTATGCGATGCGGTGGCCGATGATACCCGCGCGCGGCCCCGGGCGTCTCGTTCCTCGTTTTAATTAAGCGCCCCCGCTCGAGCAAGATATCGTCCGCTCTCGTTACCGCGCGATATCCCCGGGCTTCCCACGGATACCCGCCGCCGTTACCGGATTCCATCCAAGCCTGAGGAACGCCGCGGAGAGACTCAGCTCCCGGAGAAGTAGTCCCGCTTCCGAATTGTAGGAGACTCGCACTTTCCCCGCATTTTCTCGACTCCATTATCCCGCGGTGGATTTTGCGCTGGAATTTTACTCTCTTTTGGGGCGTTCGAGTAATTAAAAAAATGTTACTCAATACAAGCTACAGCGTCGTAGGTTACGATGGTGAATTATACATCTAGAAGCTTGGCGTAATATTGACAATTTGATTTTAATCGATCTCCCGAATCAATTGTTCTATCATTTTCGTGATTAATTAGACGGCGACAAGTTGATTACAAAGCAAAGAACGAAGTACCGGAAAACGATATACCTGTTTTAGAATGTTTTCCCCGAGCGAGCAACGATGTTCGTGAGTTTTAAACGAAGATTCCAAGTGGATCTATTGTCCCGTCTATTCTTTGCTTAGCGAACGTATGTCAGTGGATGTATGTCTGCTTTCTTATACTCTCGGAGCACGCTCCAATTTGTGGCCCGAGACATGCCTGTTTTACGAGCGGACATACATCCACAGTCTGTAAGTCGGACCGCATTGTTTGCGCATATCGCCGCGAAACGTATGTTTGGATGCTTTCTTAAGATCGTAATCTTTGTTCGCAAATGTTACATTAAAATATGTAAAAATTTGGAGAATATGTATCACGTGTTGTTAAATCGCCACATCTAATTCGAACAAATATTTTAAAATCAAGATTTACATAAACACAAAGCAGTTTATATTTATCTTGAAATAATAACTGTAACGGTAATCAAAAACTGAATTTGTTATTGCACTCTGAGAAACCTAATTATCCCACTTAACAACTTCAATCTTCAATCGCAAACTCATACGAGTCCGTCAATCGCCAGTCATCATTACAAAAGCAATCGAAAAATTTGCACTTGTAAAGCAACTGTCCGATCGTTTTTACTTTTAATCGACGGTGTAAACAAACAGGCTCGCTCATCGTGTAACGTGACGCTATTTTCGACATTTATTTCCGCCTGTTGCGATCGCGTGGGCAATTTTTAATTTTAATCAAGCGTGAGCGCAAATTCGTGAGCAAAGTGGATTTTCGTGCAGTAACGCGCGAGCGGGTGCCAACGAGTAATTTACGAATCTGGATGATTACTCGCGGGAACGGATGAAGGGGAGGTACGTGTGAACCGCTCGGCGTCGTCATAAAAACGGTCGCGTTCAGCTAATTTAAACGGAATTGTCGGAATAAACGGAACTGCATGCATCCCGTCCGTCCGTCCGTCTGTTTGTCGCTCCAGATGTTTCGTAAATGAATCCCGCCGCGGCTGGGTCCGCCATATCCAAGGCTTTGCTGCTAATTACTTCGTGCCCCGTACTCGAGAGTCGGCGAATGGGAATTTATAATGGACGAACGTGGACTCTTATGAAAATGTTATGGCCGGCCGCGCCGCTCTTTCTCTGTGAACCCTCGTGGAATGTCGTGAAAGTCATCTCGCGGAATGCACGGAAATTGGTCGTCCTACGGAAAGCTCTAGTGGACAAATTTTTTCAAATAGAACAGAAGTCGTATCTGATCATCGTAAACAAAGAACAGTTTGAAAATTATCTGTTTATATCTCTGACCCGAGCATTCCCGTGTCTTTTGCAATATTAAATACCGAAATAGAAAAATTACGCCGAAGTGGAAAAATAAATAAAAATGCAATATTTAAAATGCCTTGTATCTCTGAATTTTGGAAATGTGATAGGCAAGTTTCGGCACAAATTCGTGTAACTATATCGTGCAAGTGTAAATGCATCTATAGCACTTACGCGAGAAAATTTTGCCTTGTCTGCATTATTTGCTTGTTCTTTGCGTATATTTATTTCATAATCCGTTGGTATCACATTGCACGAGCATTTTCGTATTCCGTTTTGCTAGTTTAAAGTATCCCCATCGTCTCGCCGCGAGCGAAGGCAGGATGGTTCTTTGAGTATGGCGGTTTAGTGCGATAAATAATACCAGCGCTTCATAACTGCTACTTTTCGTTGAAAAACTGAATGCGGCGCGAGTTATTATCCGTGGGGAGGGCTTCGCTTTTCTCGTTCTCTCTCCTTTTTATCTCTCGCCGTTTCACGGAGGGGGTGAGTCGCGAGCGTGGTAAGGAAGAAAAAGTGGCGCGTTAGAACCACGGACGATAATAATAAGGCTGGTAATTCGCAGTTTGACGAGCCCTCGCGAGCCGACCTCACTTTTCGAGTTTTCTTTATCGTCTCCCGGATGTCTCCCCAGCGTATCCGAGATATCCAATTAAAAAGCAAGCACCTGGACAGCGAGGGTGGAAAGACATCGAGTCGGGTTAAGGGGCTGCGAAGAAAAAAAAAATCGTGCGACGATTACCGGGAAAAGCTATTTACAAGCGCTTCGAAAAAGATTGCTGTTTTTAAAGAACAATTTCTATTTGACTATTATAAAAATATTAATATCCTTAATTCAAACTCTTATGATAAGTTTGTTTTTTTAATAAAAATATTATTCTTTAGTGCGTGAAATTAATAATCGTATTTCCTCGTTTTCTATAATTTTCAGTAGTTATATCGCGATTATATTTGAAATAACCATGACACTCACTCTCTTGACTCATTTAAAATTGTAATACCACGTTAGAACGCGATAGAACGTGATGGCAAATGTAGATTCATGGCGCGTTTAAGTAACTCCGAGACGACGTCAAAGGTCTCAATGTAGGAGTCTGGCTCGAGAGTACTCGAAGGGTCGATATGATTCATTGTAACAGCAATGAAAAATTCAAAAGATCTCTATGAGCGCAGCTATCGGCTGCCTGGTAAGAGGTTCGTTGTTTATCCGCGCTGCTGTCCGTCGGATCCGGAATCCGGCTAGTTACAATCTCTGCTGGCTTCCCGGCAGAACGCCTCCACTAAAATAATGTTATATTATCGGGCGACGGTGCCACCTGAGCCGCTAAAAGCTTCGGTCCCGACGCGACCATAACGCAACCTGAAGATTCGAGATTTACTTCGCGTGTAAAATTGCTGCCGACTTCCTCGACGATGAGGATTCACTTGGATTTCTCGGTTTTGGCTTTCTGATTTAAGGAACGTTGCAGATTCTTATTTTCAGCCGCTACAAAACGACATAAATTGTATTATATTCAAGAAAATTTTGTACACAATTTTAATTGTGACAAGAAGATTATTGTGTTATATATTACGCAAATTATACTGTTGTTTGACGGGAATAACAGTAAATTATTAAAACTTGAATAATATTCTCTACTATATATCGCGAAAGTAGCATCTTAATTAGTTATATTAGTCTAAGGAATTACACATCGGAGACTCCATTCTGGAGATTAAATATTATTCCGACAAGTGGTTTAAAGAGAGTGTCTTCGAAATCTTCGTTTTCGTCGCGTTTCGCGTCGCGTCAATGAATTCGATTGATCGCAGATCAATGGGTCGTTGCCGCCGCACGATCGACTAATCTCGAGGGTCAAACGACGCCGGTCAAGTCGGACTTCCTTCGCCAGTTGACCCCGGCGCTATTCTCAATCTCGACTCTGACTCATCCTCGTCATCAGCGTCATTGTCATTGTTGTTGTCTCCGTATCTCCGTCTCCATTGACCACACTTGCCCGTCGAGGCTCGCTTAGGAAAAGATCGTGTTTAGCATGGCGTTATGTTCGCTCGATTTCATTTCTGATAACGACAGTAAAATTCAAACATATGAATTACAATAATCTTATTCTTGAATTTTTCTGCAATATGTCTAGAATATGTCGAAAATAAGTAACAGCAATACACGTGATAATATTACAGTCTCTTCATCCTTAGCGCTTTTCAGAATCATTCCCAATTTATTTCCAAATCCAAATCCGCCAAAGGTCCTTCTCGCGATGTGAAGCGTCGAAGCAAAGGAAGTCGTCGCGACGAAGGGGATGGGTCGGTGAGACGAGGGGGTCGATTCGAGACTCGCCTATGTTTGCCAAACAATCAAGCCCAATCATTAACTCCCCGAACGGATCGAACATAGGCGCGCGTTATATGAATAAACGGCGTTGTGTACGCGACGGTCAGCCGCCGACGGTGTACGGTTCGTCGCGACGACTCGTGGACAGGAAGTCCACCTAATCAGGGGTAGTGAGTGGCAAACAGGGGCGCGGTTATGCCCAACGGGGGGTACCTACTGCAATACACCAGGGATTCGAGCCGGATCGCCGAGCAGTAACGGCGGCGAAGACGAGGCGGGGGCTCGTTTATCCACAAAGTCTGCCATCCAGCGCTATGATCGCTAATTTAATTAGCCCTCGGTCTCTGATTAGTCCAGAAGAAGGCGGGGACGTTCTTCCGCCCGTTGCAGAAGAAGTGTCTATGCTTCCGCTGTGCTGCGGCGGCGATTCACCTTGTTCACGTGCTCCTTCCTCTGTCATCCGCTCGAATTCATTTAACTCCCCGTGGTACTTCTCTTGTTTTTCCATGGTTTTAATTAAATTTCTTATCCGGGGCGTGGAGAGGACGGTGGACGGGGGGGACGGCGGGGCAACGGGAGAGCCGCGCCGAGTGTTTTGCTGGACCCGAGGAATCTCTGTGCGCCGGAAATAATTGGAAAAGTTTTGAATTCGCACGGAGTCTCGTCGATTATGCGCTTTTCACGCGGTTAAAGCTTTACCACTCAGACATGTCTTCTGGCGCGAGATACTCTAAAGATATTAATGTATAAATCAAAATAGCACCCCTGTTGCTGAAATATTTCTTTCTCGCAACTTGAATTATAGATAAGAGTCAAAAATTATCTCTGCTCTTCGTGTATCAGTAATAGATTTTTACTCTCTATTTAATCAAAATTATCTGTATATTTTAGAGACTACATCACTTCACGAAAATATTTAGAAAAGCATACTTTTTAAGAATTACTTATCGTGCATACTTTCGCCCTCCCTCCGTCAAAAATTCGTTTCTTTGATGGAGTCAAAGTGGTTGATGTCAAAACTGGGGTGCTCGGAGGCAGTTTTTCTTCGCGGAATGTCCCGGTTCCCACGAATTCACGTATCTTCGGAAGAGCGCATTTGAATCTGCTTGCCCCCTCTCTCTTTCTCTTCTTCTACCTTTCTTTAAATACACTACTTATACTGCGCAACCTTTGCGTAAGGTTTGCGAGTATGTGAAGAAAAGGGGCGCCTCTGTCGACGGGTGAATCGCGCGGTCTTTGATATGCTGACGTGGCTATTATCAATTCAGATGAGGCAGGCTCGGTCGTTTGGCAAAACTGCGTTTGATCTGGCTCACCCCATAGATATGTAGGTGGGTGGATAGATAGGTAGCTGCACGCACATGTACGTGTGAGTAGCAGCCCTGGGCATTTTGCGTCAACTCTCTCTGGAAGAGAAAGAGAGAGCGCGCGCATTCGACCGACAACAGGAATGTGAAATTACCGTGCCGCGCGCGCCGCGCTCTTACGCTGACTTTTACTGCCGCGCTTCTGCTTGATTCCGAAATCCAGCTTTCGTTGCGAAAATGTTCGTGCTGGAAGTTGTGCAAGACAAACAAGACCAAATCTTTAAGTCTCGTAATAAATAAAGATCGAATGACGCGGCAGTTTTAAAGACTGCATTTGCTACGCTCTATTTACTCAGGAAACAATATTATAATATTACTTCTGTGTTACTTTTGCATTATTTTTCTTATATTCGCAATACTAACGCTATATTATATTTTTTTATTCCTCTTTTATTCTGTCACTATCTTTCATACTCCTAGTTGTCATAATTTTCGCTGCAGAAGTAACTGTACGGTATAAAGAAATTTCAGATCTCGCCTGCTTAATTGCTCTCGTTCATACTTGCCTCTAATTATCCTCATTTATTTCCCTTAAGTTAAGAATTAGCTTTTCCGGGCGCCAAGTTTCCTCGAACTGCTCCGTGGCGCCGAGTCGGTCGCGTCATGACGCGTATATTTATAAAAATTAATCGTTTTGCCCGGTTTCCTAATTCCTGCGTCAACGGGGGGCTCGAATGTCTTAAATTAATTTGTATGGACATGTCTCACTGGCGGCCCTCCCTTGAATCATAAACCGACATATGCGGGCTTCGATCGTGCCTCTTTCGTCGACCGAATCGATGGTATCGTCGAGTACATATTCATATCGTGTTGCATTAATTTTTACATCAAGTATCTTTGTTGTAAAAAAAAACCTCAAATTAAGTTTCTAAATTAGGAAATAAAAATATAAAATTAAGAGTGCAAGATACAATTTTGTAATTTGTCTATTTCTCTAAATATTGAACAAAAATAAAAGAACCGGCAAATTCTTAATTTGTCAATAAACTTGGACAATTTTTCCAATATAACAGGAGTGTTTTTTATATTTAAAAAGTATCGTAATCTTATTTCGGAAAAGTATGTACGTTTGATTTTTCTAGCACGGTTGCATATATGTTATATTTTTCTTACGCTTCCTTTCAGCACGCCCTACGTCCTTCGCCGTTCTCTGCTCTCTCGCCGACGTGTATAACGCAATAATCATTTAATTCCGGCGGTCGTACGCGCAGCGCTTGGCGCCAAGTCAATCTAAGCCAACCGGATATGCCTCTCTCGTCTGCCTCGGTCAGTCACTGACGTAATCTCGAAGTTTAGATTAGGCGGAGGAGGGAGGATGCGCGTCGCTCATTAAGGTCTGGCTCGATGTAAAAATTTGCCGGTCCGCCTTGCGTGTGCAAGCTCACTTTTGGGAACGATAGCAGCGTCGCGGCTGATTGCGCGCGCCCGTGAATAATCTGTTTTGTTTGATCGGTAATTTACGATTCCGCGGATATGAGCTTTATTAAAATTTATCAGATAACAGTTCATATCGCGCTCTATTATCGACGGAAAAGATTTAAATGTGCAACACGTCGAGGCATATTTTATGCGCTGAAATGAATTACGCGGTTGATTTCATTGATCGGCATTCATCGAAAATTAATTTATTAAAGTAAATTACAGCGAGTTGGATTGCGCAGCTCGAACGTGAGTTTTATGATGTAGGGCTTAAGGGATTTGGCTTTTATCAATTAACTTCTCGATATCAATATAACATAGCTGCATGATGTGTGATCATAATTGCGTTTCTACAGAAATCGTCGTCACGCTCAAGTTGAAATTATGACTAAATTTTGTTAATTTCGAGGCATACGAGGCAATTTATTTATTAGCCATTTAAATCGTCGTTAGAACTCCAGCTGTCTCAGCAATAAACTGAACTCTCGATGTCACCCGCATTATCACGAGCGTGCCGCGCGCACTTAATATCTCAATCTGGACCGTTCTCTGTCTACGATATCAAAACGCAACCATAGATCACTGACGAGGGGAGTGACGTTATGGGATATCGAAGTACCCTTTGGAACAGTTATCATCTACAACGTCAGACAGGTCACCGTATCCCGCCTATACTTTCGTTTTATTCTTTTCCTTTCCTCTCTCTCTCTTGCTCTCCTATTTTTCTGTCTCCCTCCTTCTCCTCGATCCCCTTTTGGCCTCGCGCTTTTCACCCTGCGCGAAACTGCTAATGAATATCGGCCCTAAATATCAGTCCACGGGGATCCGAGACGAGGGTTCATCGGTGCTCGTCGATGCATATGTCCGTATATTACGGGGGTTTACACACCCCGGTTCCCCTCGCGCTAATCTCGCACAGGGACCCCTCCCTTAGCCCGTACGTGTACACGGTCACGCTCGTTTGTCCCGCGTTAATTCTTCGTCTTTGTCGGACCGCCTTGTTTCGCGCACAGCTCGTTCCGTTCGTCCCTCCCCTCCCCCGCGCTCCCGTTCTCGCCCGATGGAAACTCACCGCGCGACACCATATGTCTGTTCCCATCTCCATCCCGGAGTCAAGACGCGTCTTTGCGCGCGCGACATCCCATCGCATGAAAATCTAATCGCGAATCCGGCGGAAACTCCCAGCTCCCGCAAATCCTTCCGGGAGTTGACGTCGTCGGTCCACAAAAATTACGCGCGCGAAGAGACGCTTGCGAGCGCGGAGAGAAAAACTGCGGACAATTGTTCCAGTACGTCAGCTCTACACTTCGTTCCAACTCCTGCAGAAGTTTTCCAAGTTTTCGCAACATGTGTAATTGTAAATAAGAAATAATAAATTTTATCGCAACGTGATCGTCTTTGTTGTTAAACAATTGTTTTAGAGAATTAAGCGTCGCGAAAGTATTCTTTTAATCGCGATGCCGCAACTTCTGATTTTGAACGAAACTACGCAGCAACGCAAAACAAATTTCTGACTAAATACAGTAATCTGGATTAACGTTAATATCCTCGATTGTTATTTGATACTGTGACCTAATAAGTCCGTAATCACAGAGAGAGGGAGAGAAAGTGGATACATGACTCGACGAAAGCTTTGTTTCAAAGCTGCACAAAAACGATCGGAGAGCTGTTTTCGTATGGTGAACTCAACCGCAATCTTGCCATGATCAATGACACACAGAGGCTTGATCGTTCCGGAACGTTTTTGTTGGTCAGAAATTCTCGCGCGAGGATCCATCGATCTTTCTGGATTTAAATCATGTATATCGGCGATAGGATCGCGTGGCCGATTAGATAAGCAGTGATACAGTAATTCTTCTGTTAATGTCAATAGTATTATCACCATTGTTACCCATTTTAGAATCTGTTGCACAATGTTGAGATTATTTTGCATTATATGAGATGCCGCGACGATAACATATTACTGTGGAATTTAATGTCTCAATTTGCATACAAAGGTTAAATATTTAATTAAAACTGTTTTGTTTTGTATTACACACAAGTGTGGAAAATATTATCCAAAAATCTAATTATGCTGTAAAACTGTTATAAAATTGGAGTTTGCAGTACGTTGGAAATTAATACAGCAATAGTGCTAAATATTCCGAAGTCTAAAGTGTCTCTCTTAATCGAATCAGCACCGATCGACCGATACTTGCGCCGGATTCTTCCTCTGGATCCGGATTAATCGGTTTAAATTGGACCAATTTCTGCCAATTAGTTTCCAGATAGCGCATGCTTACGGTAAAACGATCGTTCGTCTACCCGCAGGGGTCCATCTGCGCGCCCCGCGTGTGAGAGCGCGATTATGCCCACATTGCGCGCTCGCGCACATGCGTGATAATTGTACGCGTCGCTTCACAATACCGTATTTTACACGTATCGTTCTCCGCCAACGGCGATAACCATCACCCACATATATCCCCAATTGGTAAAGACAATCGCTAATATGTTTCTCTTCTTGATTGAGAGTGAGTCACGCTGCGTACGTCGCGCGTCTCGTCCGCTCCGACGGGAAAGAAGAAGAAGAAGGGAGAGAGAGAGAGAAGACGCAACACCCGCGGTATCCTCTCCCTTTTACTACCGGCGAAACAATTGTTCAACGGGACAATCAAGTACTAAATTCGTGGCGCCAGCCGGCCGCCCGCTGTACATCCGGCGTTGTTGAACTAGTTTGCCAAGGTAGTGCCAGTTTATATACATGTGGGCGTCCGTTGTCGCGGTGACAGGCGTATCGACGCTCGATTAATACAAATCACCAATAATGATGATGTCATACCTCGCGTTTGTGTCAGAATACTGGTGATTTCTCCTGCGACAAATTGGTTTAGCCACAGTTGATCATGATCGAGAGATTTTGCCACAACTTTTCTTCCGTTAGTAAAAATGGAAAAAGGTTACTTTGAAACATAGAAAAAAGATTATTGTAGCTCTAAAAATATAACGGCAAAGATATGCTTATTTCATTTCTGAATGTGTACACTGACAGATAAACCTATCTTTCGACATTTGTTATAAATCACATTCGGGAAATATAAACTACATGTATACCTAAATAAACGAAAGCAATCTCGGATACACAGTATCAATAATTAAACCGTAATCCGGAAATTATAGATATTATTTTTGTCAAGGATAACATTTTTGTAACTTGACGTGTTCCGTTTCATAATATTATTTTGTTTTGAAATATTTTCTAGTTATATATTTAGATATAGCGATTTAAATATTAGATTTAGATTGTGTCTAGATATTTAGAGATTATGTCCAGATATGCATATCAAGTGACTTATATCAAGTACATAATGTCATATATTTATTCAGATGTTTGGATATCTTTTTACTTCTCTTATCACAATTTTCTTAAACATTAAGAAAAAAAATGAAATAATAATATATAAATGAGTCAGATATTGCTGTTAATTATTTTCTGCTACACATTATATTCAATTAGCAAATATAGATCTGACTATTTATGACTATTTTTTAGATCTACGCACGGTAAAAATTCTACTTGTTCTGAATAGAAATAAAAGAATCTTTGCGCAGTCAATTTCTTGGTCATGATCTCGCAATTTTACCGTCACGCTTTTATTCTCGCTTATACCCTTTTTTTCTTTCTCTGTCGTTTCTCTTTTTTTCTTACAGACCGACATCGGGGTTGCCGTACGGCTTTTCGCACGCTACCGGGAGCGTTCCCGTATGCGCAGTATGAGAGTAAGCAATTTTCTCCCGAAGATATAGAGCGGCTCCGGAACAACGTCGGTGCTCCAGGGAGAACGTACGACGATGCGAGCGAGTGAGTGAGTGAGTATGATTGATGCGGTTTGTCGGTCTCGCCTGACGTTCAACATCTCGTCTCGCGTCACGCTCGCGGATACTTACGCCCTCGACGACGACGACGACGACGACGACGACGACGACGACGACACTCTCGGTGCTACATCCGGCTACACCTTGCGCATTCAGCCGCGCGACAGAAGTAATGTTACAACCGTTGCGCCTCGATTTTCTAGAGTACGCACGCAGAATGAACCACCACAAGAAACACGGAGTATCATCTTCTCGGAGGAATTTAGTTAAGCTTTTCTTAGTTACGTAGATCAGGAAAAACTTTTGTAAAAGGAGAAGAAGAATGTGTCAGCCCGGAGAGTTCATTTTTGTGAATTATGTTGTTGTATAGTCAATATTTATTATTTTCAGTTTTTAGTAATTATTTTTAGCAGTAAAAATTAAGTAGTGTTAAGTCATTATAAGATCAGAATGCGTAGCATAGCTATCTACAATTATAAGTATATAATTAAAAGCATTTAATGCTGTTGCCGAAATTACTCATCCTTTTCGCGGCAAATTTTACGACAGAATTAAAATGCGACGAAGACGGGCACCCGCGCCAGGCATCGTAATCTATTCCTTGCAATCTAAATGTTACGACTTAAGTGATTATGCCATTATCCTCTTTATTGGTCGTTATACTTTCGCGGAATTGATTATAAAAGGTGTCCGCAAAACATGACTATTATCATAAATGATTTTTAAGATGCCTTGCCACAGCATGTTATTATTGTGTGAAACGAATGCGAGATACTTCACAAAAGCACAGTTTTAACAGGCCAATGTTTGAATTCTGTTACATGTGGCGTTCGTTTCGTTACTGTGTCGCATTAAGACGGGCAAACATGTAGCATGATAATTAAATTCTGCCGTGAATCATATTAATTTATGAATACGAGCTAAAATGTTACATCGTAACTGTGCTACTCGCAAGAGATCCCAACACTGCATCTGCAACTTTAAGATTTGCGTTTAAAATTATTAAAATAATAAGTGATAAAAATATAAGTTTAATGTTTTGGTCATGATATTTGCATGTATGCGCAAAATATGCGCAAAAATCTCATAATGAAATTTTGCAATCATTATCACGATAAATAAATGCACGAAAAATGAAAACGAGTAATCTCATTTCTTATCGAGTCGAAAGAACACAAGTGGGAGAAATACAACGAATTAATGTATCGATGATATTAATGCAGCTGAAAGATTTTTCATGCGAGAGGATTTTATGCGCTTTCTATATGCGCGCATGTTTAACATACAGGAAAGGTGATAAGTACAATGACACAGCAAATATTTCTGGCAACAAAGTTGAGCCTATTGCACACAGTGTCTTATCAGAATGTGCGAGGTGTCGTTGCACCGAAAATTCTGGATTATCAGATGGTAGTCACGTCAGTTCGGGAAATACCGTAGACATTTCGGCAAGCGATTAAACGTTAAAACTGTTTGACACTTGATAAATTTTATTGCCATCCGATATCGCTTCGGATTTATCCCTCCAAAACGTATCATAAAAGATTCTCGACATTCCTATCAATTATATACTCGATTTCAGAAAAGCTAATATTATAGTAAACTCATAACTTGAAGAAAAAAATCTATCATAGAGACAATTAAATCTAAATAATTAATTAATTAATATTAATTATTTCAAGATTGCGAAGATTTCAATGAGAATTTTAACTTTTCTCACAACACAATTTAAATCTGTCGTCATGCATAGAAATTATAAGATAAAATTATAATTATATAAAATATATTTTTCCGCGCTAATTAATTATTGCTACATCGCACATATATTAAACTCTTTCTAAACTTTACATGCAATTGATTTTCTGCAGTTTATTTATGTATTCTCTTCCTCCACGCTCTTTGCTTTTTCAAACGAATATCGCCTAAAAACACAATCCTCTGAAATAGCGATGGATGATAAGAACTTCTCAACCAACCACGAAGATTTCATCCCCTTCGAAATCTCATCTCCCGAGAAATATCGGAGATTATCCTTGCGGCCATAAAAGCGCAACCTCTCTTTCACCTCGCTCCCGTTGCTTAAATTTTCCAAGTTCGCTCTTTGCATCTAGCATCCACCCTCATGGTGGGTGTTGAAGGACGAGCACCGCGCGGTGTACGTGCAGGTACGTTCAAGTGTGCGAGGGCAGCGCGCAAATATCAATCAGTGGAGTCAAGAGTGGAGAATCAGGGTGGCCGAGTGGTTCCACATAATGCTGCAACCGGAGGTGAGAGAGCGTAGTGCGCGCAACGTGTATCTCGTGTTCGGTGGCTGTGCAGTTCGGTGGCGCGCGCGAACTCACGTACTGCACACAAACGCGCAGCCCTATCAGCAACCCCACACGCGGCGTCGGAACAGCGACGCCCGGTAGCGCTCGGTAGCGTCGCTGCCCCACTCCTCGCTCATAGATCGACGATCATCGGAGTGTTGGTTCGTGCGGCCACCATCACGAATACACGGGACAACCCGAGTGTGTGTGTGGGTGGAGTAGAGACGGCGAGGGCGTGCCCGGGAGGCGGTGCCTGAGACCAAAATCCCGATGTGCATCGGACATCTGTGTAAGTTTTCCCTCTCCGTATAGACGCCGATTCCGTGTATGCGTCGTTCGTGTGAGCTCTCTTCGTCTCTCTCCATCTCCACGTCCGCCGCTCTCGCGGCCGTCATCGCATGGGAGTCCCTCCACTATCAGACCCGTTAACAGCAGTCGGCGTCGAGGCACCCGCTCTAACGGCTAACGTCGCTCACATCCCCGGGCTTGAGCCGGTGCTCCGCCGTTCCCGACCCTGTTCTGTCAGGCCGGTGGACCGCACGGAAATCAGTGTCAACTGACAACCGGAAGCTCCGTCTTTCGCGCGACACGTATTCATCGTCGCGAAGCCGGCAGGAGCTGTCCTACGGGGACCTATCCAGGTGTTGACAAAACGCGATCAGCAGGCCTGCTTACACCACTGACTCGAGTGTCCTGACTGTGCCCGCGAAAGGACTCGTATAGTGCTTGTGCTGAGAACATTGCTTCGAGATTGACGCCTGGATGCGATTCTTAAAAGAATGAAGTCCGCGAACAGATAGTCTGGAGAAAGGATTTTATTCGACGCGAACGATTGCATATATTGCTCCTTGAGAAGGGAGCTCTCTCCTTCCTGAAGAATCAAATTGCATCGCTGTTTCCTGAAGAAATATTTTCCCAAGACGCGTAGCATCCTCCAATGACAGATGGTCGCAGTCTGCAAAGAACCTCTGCAGTTTTATTGAAAGTCAAAAGATCGAAAATCGTGTATTGTTTGTTTATTGCCGAAGAAGCATAAAGATTGTAAGAACGTAGTGAAGAAGAATGCGAATGTCGTGCGGAGTGACGCGGGAGTTGTAAGAGGGTGAACGGACTCGAGGTCCAGGATGATGGAAGTGCAGCAGCAACACTCGCCTGTCGGGGTGGGTCCGTTAGATTTTTCAAGACGAGGGGTTGCCGAGGCGTCAGCGTTTCGCGTTGTCAAGCCCAAGCAACCAGCTTCGGCGCTCGTGCACCAGCAACCGCTGCCGCCGGAAACCAACAACAACGAAAACCTACAGGAGAATCCGCAGATTCCTATTGACGTCGAAGGTAAGGCTTTCTAAATAATTTATCCAAGTTGAACTATCGATGATATCAGTTATATAGCGATGAAAGATGTCGCAAAATTGCAAGCTTTTACTCTGAATGCTTTGTGACAATTTTAATATTGTTAACGTAAAAAATAGTTGAGCAATAATTTCTCTATTTACATTAACGATTTCATATAAGGATAGCGTAATAAAATAAATTTTCTTGCTATAATTACATAAAAGTGATTTGGAATTATAAGACGTAATAAAATATTTTGCTGAAATCTTAAAAAATAATTCCATCAAAATGATTTATTACTAACTAAAGATTGTCAATTAAGAAAGAAAATTGTTCATGTTAATTTTTACATGATTTTTCAAGAATACAAAAAGATACACAACATGATATTAAAATTTTTATTTCTTCGTCAATTGCATTCGCGTATTTACGAACGCTATATTTTCGCAATTGAAAACCCAGTGCCATCAATTATTCTAACCGGAACATCCCCGCAAACCAATCAAGCACGGGAATGCGGATGTACATTGACGACACATGTCCCGCAGAGAAAGCCCATATTGGAAATAACCAGCCGAAACGCATATCGCGCGCTCAAAAGCCTTTGACGTGCCGTTTTGCCGCAGCGGCGACCCCTGACGCTCACCCTACGCTCATCTCCCGCCTGTCATCATCCTATCTATTACCTGCCTATTATCCTTGCAACGTAGCGTTTACGCGTTTAGCTCTTGTAGCTCGCGTCGACGCCTAAGCTTGACACGCATCGCAGCGAGCGGCGCACGCGGCGTTTCGAAGCGTACGCACGAATACACGCGTAAAGGTGCGTAGGGGCCGTCGTCGTGTACAACGGTCTGTTCAACAGGTGAGAGGGGATGGCTGGCATTAGACGCCTGCCTATACTAATATGCCACTAATCGCGGTAACAGGCTAAACGCAATAACATTGGGCTATAGGCGTCGAGCTAAGCGGTTTAAGCCATAATTGCCAGGTGATGGGCACCTCGTCGAGAGGGTTGATCGCTCATCTACTGTTTGTACCCGCCTACATACTTGGGATCTTCATTCTCAAATGTAGATTTATCTATTCATTTGTAGAGAATTATTGAGAGTTCGTGATTGCGCGTTTAAATACAAAAGAAAGTGATTCTCTGTAAAAGAGAGATGATTAAATTTAAATCTCTGTAGCTTACGCGATTGTCTGAATGTTTATTCATTAAAACATTACAGTATTCTCTCCCTTGTGCGACGATTTAAAAAGTTCAATTTTCTAATATGTATTTTTATTCAATATATCCTGCGTCCGTCCTTTTTTTTTGTTTTACAATGCAAAAGTGTTTCAGTACGAATTATTTTTTGTTTCACATGATTATCTCGATTTTAATTACACTGATTCTCCGGCTCTGGCTCAATCACGATTATTTTTATCGGTTTTCACAGCAAATCACGTTGGCTTCGCCATTTTATAGATTTACGACAGTACGATAGCACGAAACGGACTACACACGCAGAATAAGCGTCGCGCGAGTAAACCATCCTGATAGCATAGTAAGCGCCAATGCTGTCCGCTGGCTGACAAACACCTGAGTTACCTGCATTGTGTATACACACGTATCAATGTATATTCGACTTTATCTTCAGCGCATGGTACACCGGCTATGTAGGAAAATATGATTTATTTCTGATAATCCTGCGAGAATGAGACAACCTTTGTGGAAGGTCTAATCTCTCCATGCTATCTCAGATTATCCCAGTCAGTTCTATATTGCCCGGATTACCGATTTCTCTCGATTACTTTTTTTTTTTTTTTTTTTTGTTGATTCTTGGCATAACAAACTGTAGTCCGATAGCTCCAACATTGATCGATACATTTAATCTTTATGGCAATTATCGAGAATTATTATATTTCGAAGATATGGAATGATAAGTAAATCTTTATTATTTTGTGAAGAATTTCCATTACATTTCACAATTATATATATAAATTGAAATAAATAATAAAAACATTTTTACTATCAAAACATTCTTTTTCATTTTTATATAAATAATTTATCTTTTGTTGTTTGCTATGGAATTGTTATCAATTTTTGACATATTTTAGTTTTAATAACTAACTGGCTAAATAATTAACTCCAATATCACGGAAATTAGTTATCAAAAATCAATCAATTCAAAGATAAGTATTCGCAATCAATGCGATTAAAGCGTAGGTATATATATATTTATTATTTTCAAAAAAATTCTAGTATAAAGTATACTTTGTTTTATATTAACAATTTTATTTATTATTGGATGAATAAAACTTCTTATTTTATGTTTCACTCTTGATGAGCAGATTTTTTGCCCTTATTCGATAGTGAAATGAAGCGATATTGAATGACGCATACGGCACCAATATATAGCAAAAGATAGATCTGATTTAGTGCGATCAAGTTGAACGATTAGATAGGGTCTGGATTACGTTCATCGTCGTAAAGCTCGGATTTGATATTTTATCGCATCTATGTAAAAAAAGTCGACACGGATTACGGCATGATCGTTTGTCGGCTGAACCACAACTTCTCTCTACTATCGCGATTAATACCACATTGCCATGGTTGCAGATTTCTTTGCTTCTACACATTGTCATGATATCGGAAATGATTAACCGTTGGTTTATTGGGCAATAAAATGAATACCTGTGTGTTTATACACACTCCGTATTCCCGTTAACGTTTCACGATTTAATATAAAATATAAATTTTAGATATCGAAGCGTTGTAATTATGCCTGTGATTGCTTTGTGCACAGAAGTGGCCGCTCATTAATTCACAAAAGTATTGCCGCGCATAATTATATAATCAGATTTGCTGTAAATTTAATACAGCGATATAAATGCCAAAATTAATCAGACATGCTGCGCGCCAAGCGAAAAACGGAGGCGAAGCGTTTCGCTGATTAATCATCGGAGTGGCAAATTGGCGTGAAGTTCGAACTTTGATGCTCTAGCAGAACGATCAAAGAAACCAACCAGGATGGATGTTCGGATGTTCGGCGATAGGAATGCAGGTTTCGGGGAGAAAGAGAGCGAGTAATGGCCGGGGCAAGGTTGATAAATAGAAGAGGGTTTCTCCTCCTTTCTAATAAAGACGCTCTTGTCGAGGGGTTGATCTTTCCTACGAACTAGGAATACTAAATTTGTCAGGAGACTTGAGACGTACACTACGACATAGTGGTTGGCGGAGTAACGATGCATAAATGATTGGAAAGAAATGCGTGATCTTCTCGTCATTTGCATCATTATTTTTACATATCGGACTTTGCATATCTTGTCTTCCAATACTCAGTCAAGCGTAACTTAACGGTATAATGACGGATATATTCACTATTATTAATAAATCTATAATATACGAAATTCAATATTTGAATTTTAATAACTATTACTATTGTTTTATCAATTTTGAAATCAAATTATTTGATAAAATATCTATTTGTATAATTAAATTTCTAATATTGTGATATTGTTCCTTTCAGGAGGATGTAACGTTCGTTTAATGTTCCCGAGACTATGGGCGCCTTTCGGGAATGCCACGGAGGTTACAAATCTCCCACCTTTACCGAAAAGTCACTCAGGTATGTGTGCTATGAAAATGCTTGTAATCTATTTTATTGACAAGTTCGTGTATTCAATCCAATTATGATACAGTGAAGAAATCTTTCGACGTCGAACATAGGCGCGTTTGCGCACCCTCGACTTTTCGCACTTGACGTCAGGGGAGTGTTAAATTCAGATATTCTATTATATTATGTATCATCCATCGTTTTCATCCATTTTATCCAATGCACATAGAAACAAATTTATCTTGATTCATCCCAATGTGTATTTTATATTGAAAAAGAAAAACATTAAAATTGAAAATTATGAAATATGCAATTTTTATATTACGATATATTGAAACAAATATTTATCATTTATTAATACTTATTGATCATTATATTTTCTTCATGAGGAAGTGTTACATCCGATTCTTCCTGATTTTCTTTCGACTGACATTAAATGTTCTCTTAAATGTTTTTGAAATTTATCATGTTTCAAGTCGTTATACAATGCAATCGTTGTATTTCTTTGTTCATTGCTGCTTCTTGCTTCTCTCCGAAAGGTGTAGACGCGCGGGTGTAGCGCCGACCTTTCGCCCCGATGGCGGCTTCCTCTTCAGCCCGGATGACGGCGGGTTTTTATTTGCCGATCATTAAGAACGACCGGTCGTCGTCGACGATTGGGATAAATGGTAGCACGCGTCATACCGCGGACGGACATGGGCCTTTCTAACTCCTGCCGGCCCAATTGGAGCGGATTAGAGGCGCGGGCACAGGGATTCGGTTTGTCGGCCCCTTTGTGCTCGTACCTACCCAGAATTAGTAACATCTTGTCATGTTAAATGCCCCTGCATATTCTCTTCCTACTCTTTCAGCGCGCGCGAGCGTGCACGTGGCCATTCATCTGTCTCGTTCATTTTCGAACGTGATAAGATCAGTCACGATACTTTTATCGTGCTCTCATCGCCGTTGCTCCGTCAAGATTTGCGTCGTGTAAACATCAACCAATATCGTATTATTATTTACATTATCACTGTTATCTTTATTGCAGGAAATGCGGGAGATTATATTAGGAAACTGTAGAAACATTCATTTTAGAATTTTCACATATAAGAAAAAGCAAAAGTACCCTCAGGTCTGTTATGATTAAAATATCGCGTTAATAAAATGAGGATCTTCAACAATCTCTCTTGAATTATTGATAAAATATTCACGTTTTTTCTATCCAAATATGATTTATCATCTTCAATCAAAATCTATTTGAATTAAAATCCTTTCGTGAATCCCATTTTTTTCACAAGTGTACCCCGATATCGTCTCTCGTGACAGCATTAGCTTTAAATAGCTACTGACGGCCGGATGAAAAATCCGTTTTTGAAAACCCACATCGTCCTGTCACTCGCCTCTATTGACGCTGCCTATACGTCAAAGGTCGCGTATTCCTTTCCATGAACCAGCAGCACGGAAGGGGTTTGAAGTGTGTAACGGCTTTAATAGCGGCAGATCACTACGCAGTAAACGACTGACGGACGACAGAAGATTAAAGTTGGCCGTTAACTCGATCTAATTGTCCCCCCGGCTTGGCCTTCCTTTATTAATCCACGTCCACAACCATCTTCGGCATCGTCGTCAGCCCCTTGTCACGAGCCAGTCTGCCGATTTACCGCAAGAAACGCTAATATAAACGATGAAATCGTCCGAATTGAATTTGGCTATTAAATAATATCACAATATCGATCAAAGATGCAAATCAAAATTTTATTTTTTACATATTTGCAAATGAAGTGAATATATCCTGAGTTTGTTCTTAATATTTAAATGTTATAAAAATAATTATATTTTTATATTTCAAAATATTATAATCTTCAACTATTATATTTTACTTTTTTTGAAGATTTTATTTAAATTGTTATAATGATGATGAGTAGAATTATTTTACATTTTGGAATAATAATTTGATTAATTAATATTTAATGAACAAGAAGTTTTTCCTTGTCAGATCATTTATTATCGTTCGTATAAACTATAGTTTGATAACTTTGTCTCGTTCATCCCATAAATAACGCCAAGCACTTTGCGCAAATATGGCGAACGGCGACGCGCATCGGTGGCGAAACCGCGATGGCAAAAACGATTTCGAAGTCGATTCAAGAAGTTTCATTCACTGCACTCGGGGGTCCGAAAGCCACTACGGACCACGTGAGATGCATCTCGATGCAGTGTCAGATGCACGTGTGCGTAAACTCGCTTACTCCCGTCAAACCCGGACCAGAGTTAACCCATCTGCCGGTTGCAGACCGTTTTTCTCGCCGGTTTGCACCGCCAGTTTTTAGTGCATTCCACTCGACCCGGCATTTGCGTAAGCAGTTCTTCCTATCACGCTACGCGTCACATATGTCCGGACTTTCTCTTTTTTGCTCATTCTCGTCGCGATCTCCCTCTACTTTTCTTTGTAATAATGAAACGACGCAACAGAATTGTTTTCATGATTGTCAAATTTGGATGCAATTAATTTTTGCCTACCAATTTAATTTCGCAGTAATAAATTATTAATACAATATCAAGTTTGAAGTGTCTGTTTCTAAGCAACAGAAAAATTTTTTAATAAAAAATAATCAAAATATATATTGCCAATATATTTTTGTAGTCAGATCAATAATACATGTTTTTATAGGCAAATTGATTAAAAAAAATTATGAGCAAAGTTGTTTCGAAATTTAATCATGCTACTAATTTGAAACTACGAAAATACAAATCCTAAATTAGGTTAATATAGCTTTTAATATATGTCAGTGTGGAGAAAACGAGAAAAAGAAGTCGGATGTGTAATGTTGGTAATTTCATTAACCCCTCTTTGCATCTTCCTTTGTGTTTTTGACCGGTGCTATAAAGCACCTATCTGTCTCCTCGGACAGATCCCCGAAGGCGCGAGGCGCGTTTCTCATTACATTAGCCCACTCTGACTCGAGTCGTATTTTGATTCGATTGCAAAGCCACCAGGAGACACGATAATAATCGACCCCAACGACGGGGTTCGCGGAGAGCTTTAAATGCGATTAACCGACGCCGGTGCATCATACAGGCCGGCACGTGACCGCGTGTCGCGCGCACGGATTATAAATATAATATACCGGGTACGTGCGAGAGACGCAATATGAGTGGTCGAAATTGCTGAGAGGGACCATGAAATAGAACCGAAGTTCTCGCCCTTCTTTTCGCGTGGCGCGGTGCACGCGTGCCCGATTTCTGATCCATTCGACATCGTAAATCAGGGCGAACGAAACATATCGTGATTATTAGAAATGCTGCAAATAATTTTCTGACCACTTCAAACGTATCTATTTTAATGTAGAGAATCTCTACATCGCTATCTCTCTCGATGATTTTATAAGTGAAATTTATTTTTTTTTTTCACACGATTTCAATTGGAACAAGGTGGAAATATTAGACAAAGAGCCATCTTATAATAAAAGACTTCCGAGATGATTCATATAAAGAGACAAATTTCAGGCCTTAATAAATAAAGCGATACGGAATTCTTTCCTAACACGTATTTGCCAGTAATAAAAAAATTTCCTATCTAACAATTTTTTATGTTAACTGCCTTCAAAATTCCTCTCCTCTCGACAATTTCATCCTTCTCCTTTTCTCCCCACCATAAGTTTTTGGGTTTACACTGCATATCTAGTCTTTCTCTTAGCAATGACACTCAGCTCCACTATGAAAGTCACAAGTTACTTATTTTATATATAACGACATTTTATCAAGTTTGACAAGAATTTATTCTTCATATCATACAGTTTTATCAAGAAATATTATGGATGATAAATTTTATGGAAATATGTGGTTTCTCGGATCTTTTTCGTTTTTTTTTTCTATATGTTGTTTTTGATCTTTCTAATTTGGAGTAAATTAATTTGAAGTAATCACAAGGTGACGCTTAATTTATAAATAGATATGGACTGATTGTTTGAAAAGAATCAAAATTACAAAGACGGAGTACACAGTAGATTTAAATAGCAAGACTGTAGATGATCAAATTTATAATTTTAATGTAAATTTGTAAACAATTGGCGGACTAACTTGTATAAACAAATAGTATGTAAGAATAATGAATAAAATAATTTTAATGGAATTGTAATTCAACACACTGAGGATGACCACAACCCGAATGGTCGAAACGTTTGTGGAGATATAATATTATTAATAAATGAAAAGGAGCAATTGCATCCAGCTCGGCTCGTAATAGCTTTTATTTTCTAGTATTATTGAATAATAATTGGTGCCAGAATTATAATTTTTATTAGATTTATGGATATATTTTAAATTGCTTATATTATTTAAGTCCTAATTAGAAATCTAATAAAATTGATAACTATTCAATTTTTAACAACGCAAAAAAAACAATTTTTTATAACATTCAAAATATATAGATGCTTATCCAAGATAATGCAAAAAAGAAATGAGTCGCATTTTACACTCTGCTAATCATATCTTGTAATCGAATCTAGATTTCTCCAAAATTTTTCGTCGGATCTATGTCACAATGATAACGAAACAAAGCAAATATATTCGGCGTGCTTAATCTAACAAACACATCAAAATTCACGATTGAATCATATTTCGTTTGAACAGGTCGACAGATAAAATGACGCGATATACAAATCAAAGCTGCGTCGAAAATCATCGATTTGATAATCAGAGAGTACAGCAAATTCCGATTGACACGCGATACCGAAATTGCGATGCAATTTGCAACTGTCACCGTGAAAATATTAATATAATATTCCAATAATGATAAAAGCTTAATCTCCTCGTTATAAATTAAACAATCATGGGACATCAGAGCTATAATTATGTGACATATCATCTAGCACATGATTGCATTAATGATTGATAACGACTATAATAGTACTATAATAAAAATTTACTTTCGGACTATTGTGCAATTGTTGCATCATGCAAAAATATATAATAAATAATATAGTGGAAAAAATTTACTGCAACTAGAGACGTGCGATGTTTCTCATCATGTTATCACTCAAGCATAATTTTATCTCACTATGCTGTTAAGGATTAATCACGACTCGTGACATTGCGCCGGATGAAGAATTCCGCAAGAGTGTGCGGGGGATTTCATTAAAGACACTGCTTCGCGAAACATCGCGGAAGTACATTTCGCTCTCGGCACCTCACTATTCGGCTCTCTCTTTGCGATACCTCGTTAGCGCAACATGAGACCCTGTCACGACCTCTCGTGCCCTGACCGTCTCTTAAACACCCTCGCGCCGGCATGCTGGGGAAAGAAGGCCCAGTACGTGACTCAAATTTCATTCCGGTCCGGTCCTTGCGCCAGAAAAACTGTATTTACCCGACGTCTTCCTTTTTCGGATTCCTCCGTACCTGACATCCCGCGTGTACTTTATACGTGACGTACCTACTACCGTCCGCACAGTCATTGGCCATCTTGGTCTCGTGACTGGCGTATAAACTTTGGTTTATTGATTACGAAATGTCCACCTCGAAAGTGCGAAATCTATAAACGCAAAATTGATCGTTATGCTGCCGAGTCAAATCTAGAGTATTTCAATTTACAATAGAAAGATTAATCGACCGAATTGAACAGAACAGAAAAAGAAACCAGCCCGATACAATAAAATTAAATAATACATTATAGAACGGCTATCTTTTGGAGTGGGTCGTTTGGTGGGTTCGCCGGCGACGAGGAGTCCATCGCCGTCGCAATCTCCCTGTCCCGATTCTCCTCCGCCCGAGCGTCGCGACGCCGAGGTGGATGTCGACGTCGGTGAAGAGGAGGTCGACGTGGACGTCGAAGAAGTCGGCGACGAAGACGATCACGAGGGTACCTCGAGTCCGCCGCGATCGTCGTCGACGCCGTCGCCGTCGCCCGTCAGCGTCGCGACGTCGCCTGTGTCGCATCCGCCGAAGAAATCCGGCGACAGTTTCAGCGTGTCGGCTCTTCTCAGGCCGGATCCGCCTTCCGCTCATCTACAGAACGCGTCTCCGCATCGGGAGACCGCCTCCTTGGGCGCTCATCCGCCGCCACCCGGCTCGTCCATCCTCTATCCGCCGCTGCATCTTCAGGGCGGACTCCTACCGCCTCATCCGCATCATCCTCTTTCGTACCTGCACCCCCAGCTGCTGCCGCATCATCTTCTGCCGCCGCACCTGCACCCGTTGCTGCGCGGCGTTCATCCGGGTCATCCAGGATTGCATTCGACACACACGGCGCACGGCCTGCATCATCCTCATCCGCTCGGCGACGTTTACAGCTGCGTCAAATGCGACAAGATGTTCAGCACGCCGCATGGTCTCGAGGTACATACACACATACGCGCTCGGCGTGCACTTTTTTCCCAGACTCACAATTCTGCCGGTTGTTTTGATTCATTTCTGATTTGCTCGACGCTGACGTACACTCGCGTACATTCTGTGCATTCTGACGACTTTATTACTGTGAATTTTATGCGCTGCGGTAATTTCTACGTCCAAAGTATCATCTTTTTATTTTTATATCTAAACAATCTGTATTGTGCAAAAAAACATCTTTCCCTGTTTGTGAGAAAATAATTTCTAACCTGCTTTCCATGTATTTTTCCATCCGAATTGTTTGCTTTCGTTGCCGCAGGCTTCTCTAAGCTGCCGCGGTCGTTGATTCACATTTTGCTGTGTATTTTAGGATGCTTAAAGATGTCAATTTGCGTGTACAGGTACATGCGAGACGATCGCACAACGGCAAACGACCATTCGCGTGCGAGCTGTGCAACAAAACCTTCGGCCACGAAATCAGCCTCACGCAGCACAGAGCTGTGCACTCCGCGGAGAAGGTATTCGAGTGCAAGCAATGCGGTAAAGCCTTCAAGAGATCCAGCACCCTCAGCACTCACCTTCTAATTCATTCAGACACGAGACCATATCCCTGCCAGTTTTGCGGCAAGCGATTCCACCAAAAGAGCGACATGAAGAAGCACACCTACATACACACCGGTGAGTGATTTACAAATCTTTATTTCTCGTTAAAGTCGACAGATTTAATCTCTCCGTACTTATATTTCACGCAATTAGTGAAAAAGTTTAGCGAACTCAAAATTATTAATGTGCGCTACATAAACGATTAATTATTTATCACGCGTTATTTTTCACTTTAACTCCGCAAATAATTGCAACATAAACTCATAGACTTTTGATAAAAATATCAATTATACACAAACATGATTATAAACGAAACTTTTAGCCCGTCGACTAAATATTCTTACATCGCTTTATTTAATCGGACCGAAATGCTAAAATTACGCGGATTGAATTCGCTCGGTATGCAATTATCCCATCTTTGGACAGCTCGTTAAGCTGTCGGACGTTATATTAAAATCGCGCTCGTGATTCCGATGGGTATCGTTATTGAGGGGACGTAAAGGATCAATTAGTCTGGCAAGTCGGTACAATAAATAATGCAGCTGACCGTCTGGACGGCAGAATCCTTGCGAGAGGATTCGGTTGAATACAGCACATGTGGCCAGTGCATTTCAGAGATGCCGTCGAGTCCCACATTGTGAGCTTCGCTCGGTAATAATCGTAATGTCTTTCGGGGTGCTTCCCTATCTCCCGTCTCTCCTGCAGCCTTCTCGTCCTTTACTCCCACAATTTGGTGGAGGGGGGGGAGGGGGGCAGTATCGTGGCCTTCCTAATTTTGGAATAGAACTTTGCTGTGACGCAACGCGGAGTTTGCGCGGGACACGGGTGGGTCATTTCATCTCGTCCAGCGAAAAGCTACTTGAACTATTGATTACAGAATGATGGAATATTCTTTCGAGATTGTAATTAAAGTGGCGAGAATTTTTCGTCAACATTTTTAATGTATTCTCTGTGCTATAATTATAGAAGTTAGAAGTCATTTACGTTTAAAGCATCGACGACAATTTTTTGCAGAAATATTATTCACATTTCTTTGAAGAACAAATTAAGATTATTTCTTTCTCTCGTATCCGTTGCGTATTTGTCCTCGACAGCACGCATCAATGTCGAACGCGTCGCAGTCCTACGTGCGACTGAGGTCCGAAGCGAGAAAGGAGACTCGCGCGTAAGGCGGCAGGACACTTGACACTTCGGTGTCTACGGGCTGATGGAGCGAAGTCTTGAAGGAGTAGGTTTCTCGAGGGTGGAGAGAGCGACGAAGGAGAGAAAGCGCCTGCTGGAGGGTTCCGGTCGAGGCTCTGGGTTTTGTATCGTCTCCATGGCAACCCCTCCCGATGTCTTATCAAATTATCACCTTGTCCTCCCCCACGTTACTCCATCCTGCCGTCACTCCGTTGCCCTCCACCCCCTCGCGACGCTCATTCCACGGTCCCCGAAACGGCCGGGAGGAGAAGACTTAACGTAACAGGATACAAAGCGATGGTCACTTCCGCAGACTTTTCTAACAGCCTTGCGGGACCACCCACGAATCTTTGTGTTGCACGCAGTTGTGTCCATCTACACGCACCACTGCCCTCCGCGCCGGAGGGTCGCCATGAACCATTTAATTCATTATTCAGGAGGATGAAAAATTCAGAGAGACGTCGTGAGAGCGCCGACCAATGATGTTCACGGTCTGCTCGTGGCAATTGCGCCGTGAAACGAGGACGAGTCCGAGTTCTTGTTTCCATAGGAATCTTTCGCTCTCTCGAGGGACAGCTTTTTCTCCGGCGGTGAACGCATGCCTCGTGTCTTTTTCCAACATTTTTTATTTCGCGAAAGCATCTTTCAATATACGTGATTCGAGACACGCGATATATCGTCATTATATATGAATTGGAAGTTACAGTAATTATTACTTGTCATCGCATCAGACGAGAGCTGTTAAGAATGTTTAAATCATTTTATGTGAAATAAAAGTTTAGATTGAAATCTGTTTCACCGTTCCTCCGATAAGTTACACACCTCTAGTAGCTTGTACACACTAGATCGATCCGGCGGTCTGTTTTTACCCTCGACGCGCGATCTCTCTTTTTTTCTCCTTTTTTTTATCATACGCACGAACAAATCTCGTTGCTCCCACGACCTCGAACGACGCGCTGGCTGCGTGCGTACGTGCGGCAGGCGGCACCGAGGGTGTTCTGGGACTCCGTTGCTAATGATAATCAGGTCTCTCTCTCTCTCTCTCTTTCTCTCTCTTCAACCCCCCTTCGGCCGACTGCCTGCGTACCCCACGTACCGAGCACGGGCCATGTGCAATAAGGGTGCGGCACCGTCGGATTCCCCGGGGAACGGCGTGGCGTAACGTAAAATCATTATTAGGTAGGTAGGTAGGTGGTTGCTGGTGCACACGAGGGGTGGAAAGAGAAACGGGTGGCTCGAGCGAGCGGGGGGAGGGTTCGAAGCGCCGCCGTTCACCGGGGGATGGGAATAAGAGCTCTGCAAATATTGTTCGTGCGCGAGCCGGCAAGCCGGAATAGGCTACGAGGGGTCGGAGCGTTACTTCGCGTTACCTTCGCAGTTAGGCGAATGTTTTCGGGGGTGTGGGGCGCGACGAGGAGGGGGGGCCGCGGCGAGTCAAGTGCACGGTCGTTGCAAAGGGGTTGACGAGCGAAGTGACAGACCGGCAAGTGGTCACGAGCCTCTCCGATGAGAAAACACCAGCAGAATGTCTTTGGGTGGGGCGGCAGAATATTTTCGGAGCTTCGCGGGATGGCTTGGCGGGTGGGTAAGTTTTCATAGCCCCGGCTTCGTGCGACGCTGCCCGCTCTAATAAATACATTGCATTACATAATCGCGATAGTTGATCAAATTATTGCGTCAAAATTAATCGTCGCTGCCACAGATTTCCTGCAAAAACGCAAGTTTTTTTTTTTCAATAATACTTTCAATTCATTATCTGTAAGAAATAATAATTGCATGGGAAACTCGATACGAACTAACCAACGCCGACCGCGTTTCAAAAATGTATCATTCTCAGCACTTCAAATGCGAACCACACGATTTCTGACTTGTCGCGGCGACAACAAGTGATTACAGAGGAGCAGAGCATTATCGATCAAAATCATCGTCCCTCTGTCATCGGGATGATCAATTCGCAGTGTATACGCGGCCTTATCTACACACGCGTGATCGTGCCCTTTATGTTTTCACAATAAACACAACCTGTCCGCAGTTGGTGCAAAGTAAAGTCGATGGATCGAAGCAAAAGGGAGGACGGGTAGGAATGAGTGCATTCTGTGTACTTTTCGATCTTTTCATTGAATGTTTCTATTTCGACCGTATGTTCGGCACTCTCTGAGACGTCTGTCGCGATATTTTCTGACAATGGAGCCATTGTTCTTAACGCAATTACTTCTCTTCCTTTTTCATTCATCCAAACAAAACTTGTAAATTTTTAATTGGCTACTGTTAAATAATTTAGAGATACTTGTTTCAGATTATTTCGAAATATAATAATATGAGCAGAAACATATGTCGGTTTTCGTAACATTTTAACAGATGATAAATATGATTTACGTTTTTATAGCTTTCTGATGTAGAAAAATGTACGGTATGTGTTTAATATGCGTCATACACGTCAAACAATATTCGTACACGTTATCGCGAAAGAAATTAAAGCATCGTAAAAGACTCCGTAATACGATATCCATTAAAACACTCGCAATGACTGGGACAATTAATTGGAATCGTCGAGGTCATCCACTACTTTATTACGCTATGACGTTGGCTATACGTAAACACAACTGCATCGAAGCTCTGGCGCCTGCCTTTTGCACATTATGCATTTACTGCTACTTGTAATCTTTGGCTGATGACCGAATTTCCTCCGTGAAATTTAGTCGACATGCAATAAAAGCGTCTTATCTTACCATTACTCTCTATTATTATTATGATAAGCTTCATCACTTTTGCTTTCTTCGTTACATTAACTTCTCAGCGCGTGGCTCGAACAAGCGTCAAACAATTGTCTCGATTATATTTAATTGTATAGAATTTTGTAGATATACTTTCGAAAAATATTATCGCGCACGATTATTTATGCAAGACCTTTCCGTGAGTAAAAAGCATTTGCGAAATACTGCTGGCGCATTAAAACATCCGCGTAATTTTCGATAAACACACACCGCGGTATCGCGTTCGTAACACGATTAATAATTATCCCAGGCGGTAGGCACGAGGCGCGCCCCTCCCAAATTATGAATTCAGTTGCGGCTGCGACGTACGCGAATACCTGGTCGGACGCGTTTCCCTCGGGCTCGCCTCGAGGGTGCGGTTATCGTATACTCGCGGAGATACAACCTGTACGGGCACCTTTGCGGCCGCGTTCATAGCATGCTTGTGAACCCCATCCCCGGCTACGATGTCCCACACACACACTCTCTCTCTCTCTCTTTCTTTCTTGCTCTCGCTCCTTTCCTCACAGACAGACGGGGCTATTAGAGGTTTCCGGCTGACTTGGCGCCCCAAGCATCGGGAGCGCCGCAACATCCCTCTAAGCTGTTTAAACTTCACGACATGGTCGGAGGACCGGTCTACCCTTCTCCCCTGGCCCCGCTGTGCAAGGGGCCTGACAGCTTCGGCCCTTCTCGTCTCGCTTCCGTCTTTACGGCTCGTTAACGACGCACCGCGCTGTCCTGGCGCACGTCGGATCATAAGCGGTAAAAAACATATTTACACGGCACGTAGAACCAGCACGTAGTAGCGGCTGTAATTGAGTTAATCAGTCGCGGTTGTATTATTGTTTGCGATTCTCAAAGAATGTCTTCCGGATAGGGGTGCGGGTTAATTGGACACTATTATTTAGGGCACTGTTCGAGCCTCTTATCGCTGGGTGTGGTCATTGTTTTTGATTTGGAAGGATAGTTCATTGAGAACGTTGTATAAAAGTTGTGAAGTAATAAAAAAAAAGTCATGGAATGAGTAATGAAAAATTAAAAGAGAATAGAATATACTTTGCCACGCTTCTGAATAAGCTTAACATCAATGACATTTTATTTGCCCCTTCTATAATTCAGGTACCAAATTAATAATAAAACTTAATATCCGCTGTTTTTGACAATGCACACCCGTAAGCCGTTATCTCCGGCAAAATTTACGTTCGTGAGATTTACCGGCGACGATGGCTTCGGTAAAAGCGCGCTCCTTAGACAACACGTTGACGTCGGCGAACGAAACAGCGCTATATTTAATGTCGTGCCGGTGTGAGAGAGAGAGAGAGAGAGCGAGCGCGGACGCGGGCGCGGCGCGCAAGCAACCGATATCGCATTAAACATGCAAATTCGCCGGTATAACGTTCCACGGGACCGAGGCGTCATCCATATAGCGCTCGTCGAGTGGCGCGCCGCGCGATGTTCATAGTGGAACGGCATGATTAAATTTCCAGGGATATCGACATGCCGGGAGCACGTCAAGCCCCTCCGGCCGTTCCTGCCACCCTGCCTCTCGTTCGCCACTTCTGTGCTACACCCCCCCGCCGTCTCTCCCCCTTTTACCGCCGGTATATATCTCACCACCATCGACCCCCCCTAAGCCCCTCAAAACCGTCGCCACCCCCCTTTTTCGCTCTTCGGCCTATCCGCGTAACCACCCACTCGAACAACCAGCCCGGGCGCGGGTGAAATTAACTGCACCCGGAGCGCGCAGCAGCATCGGCGCGTCCGTGCATCGCCGGCTCTCCCTGCTCGTCACTTGAGGCCGCGCGCATATACGAACGCCGGGATGGGTTTTGATATGCTCATGTACAACGCGGGGGTGCGGGGCGAGCGTGATGTTCACCGGCGATCAGGGGCTCGGTCGTTAGTTATTGTTATTTATTGTGAGGGCTGTTGCTGCGAGGTGGTTGCGGCAATGGACGCAGTCGATGCAATCAATTTGTTTTAACGTTATCCCGGATATATCGACGGCATCATATTTTAGAGTTATGTGAGTTTAGCCGCGTCATTGGCGCCGGAATATCGTTCGCGGTTTCGCGTACATAAGAATAATGGAAATGGAACTCGATTAAAATTAAACATTTCAGATTTAAAGAAAGGAGCGCGCGTAAACTTAAACATTGCTACACCAACTAGCATTTCCCCTCGCATCGCTATCACTCCGGCATTTGAAACAATTACTTTCGTATCAATGGGTCATTTATTAATAACCACGAAGAGGAAACACAAGGGATAAAAGACGAAGCAGTTTCGAGGCACAATTGGCAATTAAGCTGCGCGCACATAAGCAATGGTAAGAGGAGTCTTAGCGCGGATGGCATAGATCGGATTTGTCACGATTCCTAATGTTGATCGACGCGCTAATAATTTAATAGCCATACATCCGCCACGATCGTCCGGGAGAGGATTATTACCGCGGATCCCTGCGGTATACCGAAAGCACTAAGGAGCTAACGGACTTAGTCCTGGTATCATGTTTCCTTCTTCCTTCCCTTGATTCCTGTTCTCTAGCCGCTCTTACCGAAATTACTGTTACAAAACGCAATACGCTGCCGATTTAAGATTCAATTATGCAAAAATAAAACTGGGCGTAAGCACATAATTTATGAATATAACTTTGCTTTTTAGTTATTTGATCAATAATCTTATTAAATACTTCAAACATGCATCGTGTGTGAAACGAATTATTTGCTGATTTATGTAATTATGAATGGATTCATTAATAAAGATTATCGAGAAATACGTAAATTCTAACGCGACAAATTTAGACGACAAAAATTCGCTCGCATTTCAAATGCAAATCAATTCAGTCGCAAGTGCAGATATCTCTGCAGAAGCAGATAGATTCGCTGATTCGACACACCTGCAATATTTATTATTTCACCGATGCCTGCGGATAGCGATAGTCGTTTTTCCGCGGGCGGTTAAAACCGCACGAACGTACATGTGTAGACGGCATACGTGTGCCACCGTTTTACATTCGTTGGATACGTTGTCCGCGTAGGTATTGCCCTGAGGGGCAACAGCAACGACAGCGCGATTCAGGGAATTTGCGACTTGCAAATGTTACACATACCGGTTCTATGTAAATCCTTATGCGTTTCTTTCTATACAAATTTATTACGTTATCAGGACATGTCCAACGTCTGTGCATTTTCAAAGTTTTTAATATAAAATCTACTAAACTTTTTGGACCAAACTAAACCAACTAGTGAAACGATAAGAATTTGTCAGAAAAGAAAGAAATTATATTAATATTTATTAAATAATTTTGTTTTATTGAATATTATATAGATGTTATGTTAAATTAATCAAGGAAAAAGATTATCAAGAGAATTTTTCAAGTTGTGATACTTTTTGATTTCTTTTCTCTTTTCTTAGACGCTAAAATATTATAATTGATTTCTGAGAATTAGATTTGATTATATTCAGAAACTTATCTATCAAAATCGGTGCACATTGGAATTGGTTTAATCGGCATCTTTTTGCGATCGATCGTTTCACCTATCTTTGCAGTGAGGGATTCCCGTGTTTCGTCGGAATGGGGCGTAAAATCATGGCTGACGTGGGCGTAAACTAGTAAACACAAACGTGACTCAGTGCGAAATTGGAGACCAGTAACAGCCGCTTGTAAATCGGTATATCTGTATACAGCGGACACGGGAGTATTCGTGTTCGCGTTTTTTATTTTGTACTTCACACGACGACAAAATATCGGCAGTGCATTGGGAATTCACCGAAAATAGATTTTTTCCAGTGTCGTTTTCCGTCAAATATCTTCATCAAAAAATTGATGCGACTATCTGTCTATATCAAACATAGCTTTAATTTTTGTTCTAGAAATAATAATAGACTAGCAAAATAAAAATTTTATCCCTCATCAGTAGTTCAATATAATTAATAACCTTTATAAAATTAGAATTTTCTTACTTTAATAAATCTTCAAATAGATACGTATGTTATTTAATTATAAGTTTTGTAATTAATGAACATTATATATTATTTAATTATCTTTTACAAAATTTCCCATTTCCTATTTATTTCGAGCTAACTTTTTTTCGCACTAACTTTTTATATTACTTCGCACAAAATTTTTTATCAAAAATTCAAATGTCCAGAAAAGAATTTATGCTCTCTAGAACATATAAAACCGGGTGGTACATTTTGGCAGGATATCAGGAATGTAGTAATTTCTGTCGGTTCTCCAATCATATCTCTCCAATATTTTTTGCTCGCCAGTCGCTGAGACGTGTACCGCGCTACAGAAGCAGCGGTCTGATTGATATCCTCGGGTAATCCTTGCGCGAGCTTTGAAGATACGGAAGAAAATCCATGCTGTCCTCGATATGAAATATGAGACGTGGCGCTCTTCTTCGATTCCACCCTCCTCCCGTCTCTCGCGAAGATTTCAGTTAGAGGGTAGAGACGCCCCAAGAGGCTCGGAACGTGGTCGATGAAGACGAGAAGAAATCAATGCCTCGGCCAGCGTCCGGTTCACCTTCTCCATACCACCGCTTCCATCTATCTCTTTCCAGCACTTTTTCTTTTTCTATTTCAGTCTTTCTCGTTTACATTTCTTTAAATATTACTCCTGTTCGAATTGTTCCTTTTTCTAAATTTAAAGACGTAGTAGTTCCAATGCGTTCAAATCAATATTTGGCGCAAGTGAGATTTATTTTTATCATTATCAATATTGTACACGATATCTCGAAGAAGCACTTGTATTTTGATACTCTGAACTTAATGAAATATTTAAAGAATTACACAATTGCTATATCCATTATTAATATCAGTAATAAATATTTCAATTTTTATATGTATATATATGAATGAGAAAAATATAGAAATCTAAATTGCTAAATCAAGATACTCTCTATATAAGCGAAATTATCGCAATTGGCAACGCACACGGTTTTATAGAGAGAGTCGATCAAAATGCCGTCTTGGTTTCTCGTTCTCGAGAGTAAGTTTCGGACGCAAGAGGGATGTGCGAAGGGGACGGTCGAACTTGCTGCGCTCGCACAGGGCGAATGCGCGAGCGACAGGGCGGGAGAATTAGCGGAGACGAAGCACCCTCGCGCGCGCAAGATTTCCGGGAGTTTAATATAGTTTTAGGGGCGTCGGCCGACAGCCCCGAGGGGTGTAATGGCGTCTTAAACCTCAGAGGTTCTCAGCCTTGAATCTTCTTAGCCAATCGACTTCGGCTAACGGCGCACTGTTAAAAATTCGCAAGCGTCGAATCTCAACTGCCGCCGTCGGTTAAATCTTCGATCTCACCACTTCACAAAGTCGTGTGCGTACCTGCGCAGACATGCAACCCGCGGCAGAGGATGCATCGCGTATGCATTCGGATCGGAACCTCTGCGGTTGCTTTTCGTATAAGAGATAAAGATAGATAGAGCGCGCTCCGATGGTGCTCGACTTTTACGAGCGCGTAAATTTCGAAAGACGCCCGGTTTTTCCTCCACCCTTTTGCTTTTAAACATTTTTCTATTCTTTGTGAATTTCACTGAAGTGCACGACTTTTTACCGCTAATCAAATCGTATTGAAAAATATCGTATTATAAAATAAAAAAATTTTGTCAGAAGACAACTTGTATTTCACAAATTGCGACTATTTAGCATTGTAAAATCAATTATTGCAAAACTTATTAAAACTGATAGACATTTCATGACATTTCTTTTACGGGCACATAAGATCACGTACGTTTCGCTTATGCCAACCATTTTCTTTATTTTCCACTTTCCTTACTCCTTCTTTCGAAAATTCTTCCGTTCGTGCTCATAGCTGAAATTTCGCTCTCATACTCGGAGTATTATTGATCATCGATCATCGTTCCAATCGCGTTCTCGAAGCTGTATTGCCTTGTTTATTCTCTTGCAAGAAAATATTGGCATCCATAAATTACGTAAATAAGCAAAGTAATCCATATAAGGTCTAATAATGAAATTATTACCAAAGAAAAATCGATAATCAATTAATCAATCAATATCTAATCAAGAACAATATGTGGGAAGAATTGTAACGTTTAATCTCGTAATGGGAATAACACGTCATCTCGGTAACGCATTGCTTTCAACGAATTTATTAACGCGGTTATTTTGACACAGACAATTCCGCCGAAGAAATAAAACCCGACGGATTCAACAGAGTTCCGACGGCTCTTGATTTTTACGAGCGCGTAAATTTCCGGCGGCTCCTTTTCTTTCTACCCTGTCTTCCTTTTCTTTACTTCGTTTCCGAGAAACGAGAATCCCAGTAGACCCGGCGTTCCATTTCTACACATTATTCTCCCTTCCTCCTCTTCCTTCTTTTTCCCGTCCCCTTAATCCTTCGTTTTCTCAAGAAAATGATATTTTAAAGTGCCACCCTCTCTTGCGTACGGGCGCGGAACTTAATATCCTCTCGGCCACTAAAAAATACTGCAATTCGCGCTAGCTGCATCAACAATATCAAGTATGAAAGTACTGACATTATCTCCGGATAATGAAAATTACAAAAAGGACACTAAATAAAATACTATGCGATAATATAAAATAAATACACTACTCTATAAGAAATAGAGGACACTTTTCAAATGCACACAATTGAGCAATTTTCAAACCGCTGAAACTCGGCAAAAAATTATCACAAACAAAAAAATTAAAAAAGCAGTTTAAAGTTTGCACTTTCACGTGCTTTAGATAGTTTTTTTTTAATTTTTTATTTTTACAAAAAATAGTGTTTACTAACGAAATAGCATTAGCGTAAAAAATGCAGCTTTAGTTTCAAAGTCGCGTAACTCGGACAAAAAAATCGTAGCAAAATTTAAAAAACGTGTTTTGTGAACAAAATGTTTTAGTTTTTGATGACCAATCATAAATTTTGCAAGAAAAATTATTTTATTAACTATAAAACAATGTGTTTCTTTTTGGAAAATAAAAAAGTTCTAAAAACGGTCTACAGCACATAAAGTAAGTAAAAGTTTCAAGCTTTAAAATGCTTTTTTAATTTTTTATCTACGATAATTTTTCACAGAATTACAGCGGTTTGAAAATTGGTCAATTTTAAACGTCTGAATGTCTCAACGCGGCAAAACAGTATCGCCGAGAACGGCTGAGTGCGCGCCATTAATACGATATCGTGCGTATTAATGGCGCACACTCAGCCGTTCTTGGCTGCACTATTCTGCCGCGTCGCGACGTTTGGGACGCTTAAAATTGACCAATTTTTAAACCGCTGGAACTCGGCGAAAAATCATCGTAGATAATAAAATAAAAAAGCATTTTAAAGCTTGAAACTTGTACTCTTACATGGTTCAGGTCATTTTTGAAAATTTTTTATCCTTACACTTCTGAATCCAAAGAAAGAACATATTGTTTTGTAGTCGATAAAAAAATACTTTTTGTAAAAAGGCATTTATGATAAATGCCAAAAACTATAACATTTTACCTACAAAATGTGCTTTTTTAAAATTTTGTTACGACTTTTTGGTGCAAGCTACGCGATTTTAAATCAGTAGTGGCGTTAGCGTAAAAATTCCAGATTTAGCTTCTAACTCGACCAAAAAAAAAAATCGTAGGAATTAAAAAAAAACGCATTCTGTAGGAAAAATATCAATTTTTGAAACTTATCATAAATTTTGTGAGAAAAATGTTTTTATCAAGCTGTGAAGTGTTAAACGTACGTAATTTTAAGAACAAAACAATATGTTCTTTTTTTGGGCTTAGAAGTGTAAAGGTAATTTTCAAAAAAACCTTAAAACACGTGAAAGTGCAAATTTTTAGCTTTAAAATGCTTTTTCAATTTTTAGTCTGCGATGATTTTTCGCTGAGTTTTAGTCGTTTAAAAATTGCTCGATTTTGAGCGTCTGAAAAGTGTTTCTTATTTTTTGTGGAATAGTATATAAATGATATTGTAGCTAATGTTATTAATAATTTAAAAAAAAAACTATACCATATTATATAAGTAGCATATTTCAAAGTTCTTAACATTTAATTACAAATTTGTTTATGAATTTAATGTCGATTATTTTTATAGTCATGTATATACAAAATAAAATTTTTTTACTTGTTTTATCCAATTTATATATAAATGTGCAGAGTAAATAAAAATTTCTAGGGTCCATTTATTAGTCAGTCGAATGTGAAAGTGTGATGTGTTTGTATCGACAGCGAAAGATCTTGGATTTTCAGGTGGTCGTCTCTGCGCCTGGCAGAAGAGATATTCCGTAACCATGGCGAAGTCGTTGCGATATAGACGCGAAACGGGCAACCTCGGTGCGAGCGTTCAGACGGTTCTTGATTTTACGAGCTCATAAATTTCAAACGGCCGCCCTGCGCACCCATCCCCGTTCTGGCTTCCACCGGCGCTTAACTCCGCGAAAATTCTATCCGTTCTATCCAGCGTTTCGTCCCACCTCCCTCGGGTCCGCGGAGAACTCTGTGGAATTTCATCGAGCGGCGGACTCGTCGGATTCCTACGGTTCACCCCCCACGAAAGCGCGTCCTTAACTACGAATCCGCGCGTGAATCTTGATCCGAAGGACAGTGCAACTATGCGACTGATATTCGCATAAAATGACTGTGTAAAGCATTACGTGCGATACTTTGTAGTTGTTGGTAAAGATGGCGCAGTAAATTAATTTGGAACAAATTAAAATTGACAGAAAAAATTATGTTGTCTGATAAGATTTTATTTTATAATGTACCTATATAATAAAAATATATATGTCGTATAAAAAATAATGCTTTTTTAATATTTTATTCTAAGACAGATTATTGATATTGTTTATTGTATATAAAACATCCGGAAGATTTTATAATGACGCGCGTCTGCATTTTTTAAAAAAGTATTGAAAAATTCTTAAAAAATTCTACTAAATTCAAAGAGAGAATTTACTCATTATATTTAAAATATAAATATCACCAAGTTGTAAGAAATTGCATCGCACAAAATACTTAGTATATACATCCTAAATTAAACTCTCCGAATTGATCACATGCGTTAATCCGAATTTCAGGAGAGATACTACATTTCCGCGGATACGAATCGACATGTTCGGTTCCCGAGAAATCCCTGGAAAGGAGCAGCCAATATTTTTTTTCCCAGATAGAAAATCAAGATCGCGGTCGGGTATAATCGCGTGGGCGATCGACGGCCTCGTCGTATCGGCGAGACGAGATTGAAGGCTCGGCTAACGAGTTGTTTATGGATCCACCCCCCGCCCGTCGCCGTGCCGATGCCTGCACGAGGGTGAGAGTGTACATACATACGTGTGTACCGCTTGCTCGGCCAGACGTATGGACGTACGGGGGAGTCCATTAACGGGCCCTCCGTTGCTCGCCAGCGGCGTAGTTCGCATCGTCGTCGTGCCACCACCACCCTTCGACCGGTAGCCTCTTTCTCTCTCACCCTCACTCAGCAGCAGCCGGGTTATCCCGCCGGTAGTCATGGTAACACGTGGGTTGGAGCCGCCCCCGGCCGCCAATCAGAGCTCGCGGCCAGGATGAGAGAAACGAGCGGCGACCCTTCCAACCGGGATTCTCTCCTCGTTCCTGAGACGACGAGAAACCCCCCTAGAGCGGCGCACGGCAAGGCACCCCTTCCCATTATTCGCTCTCTCCTCGTTCTGTCTCTCTCTGCCTTTTCTCGCCGCCGGGGTGGCTGAGATTCTCGCTTGGGAGGAAATCTTAACCGGGCGTGCCCCGCATCGCTGATGCCACCTACACCCGTCTTGCGAGGTGGCTAGCCTTCCATGTCCCCCGCCCACCCCGCCTGACCGTATGGCCACCCCGTTTGCTCGAGAAGAGTCTTGACCGAGCAGAATAGAGCCGGCGGCACTGAAAATCGGTACTTCGGGATTAACGTGTATGCTCGCTGGAATGTGGCAGACGCAAGAGGGAAGCTGGATTGCGCCGCTCAAGTTTTCCGATTCCTCTTTTAAGCTCATTGTACTCGACGTTGCAGTATTTTTACAGATAGTTTCGATGGCACAACACGCTATCAATATTCATAAATTTGTCAGAGAAAAGATTCTCGCTGTTAGACGTTTTACCGTTTAAGAAATAATAAAATGTTTGAAACCGTATACGAAATTTTTACAGTTAGCGTTTCCAATGCCTTTTGTTTTTAGATCTTATTTCTAATGTACGTTATATGCATATAATAAAAAGGTATAAGTGTAACAAATAACATAGTAAATAATGCAGAATTATTTACGAAAGTTGCTTTGAGAAAAAATCAATTACAAAAAAAATAAAACGACAAAATTATAAAATACACATCCTAATTATAATTTTAATAAATTTTCATAATTTCACATTTTGGTCGAATTTTTGTTTTTTTTATTTATAAAAACCAGCCAGCGTTTCTGGTTTAAATTTGTTTAAATTTTGTTCAATTTTATACAATTCGATATAAATAAATTTCTCGATTACGTAAATAATTTTCTAATGATCAACAAGTCTAACTTTCATATTCAGAAGTTAATGTCGGAAAGCTTAATCAGTCACTCTTTCTAAGGACTTTCATCTTTCTTCTGTTGCAGGCGAAAAACCGCATAAATGTCAAGTGTGCGGCAAGGCGTTCTCGCAGAGCAGCAACCTGATCACGCACTCGAGGAAGCATACGGGCTTCAAACCGTTCGCCTGCGAGCTCTGCGGTCGAGCTTTCCAGCGGAAGGTCGATCTGAGGAGGCACCGCGAGACCCAGCACGCCGACCTCAACGCGTCGCATCGACCGCCGATTGGTTCGATTCCCGGGCAGAATTCCCTGCCCAGTGGAAATCCACCGATGATGCAGTGAAGCCACGGCAAGGCAGCGATTGATAATCCGCCGCCGGGTCAGAGTTCGTCGCAATTAGCGGCTCGTTCTCGCGAATCAGGGAGTCTGACCAAATTGAGGACGTAACTACTGCGAGAATTGAAATCGCGAATGGCGATCGCTATGGTCGTCGATGATGGCGGAAACGTAATCAGAGCGATAAATTAATCTCACAGATAGAATCACGAGTGAAACAATTGAGGATTGTATCGTAGTGAGTTGCTGAAGGATATCAACTTTTTGCATCTCGATTTTGTTTCTTATATTCTTGGTTTAATATTTTTCTATTGATAACGAAATTAACTTTATCCGATTATGAACGCGAATTTTTACTTCTGTGAATCTAAATTCATAATATTCTAATTTATAACGTAAAAAGAATTGGAACATACAATTAGTGAAGAAAGTGATTAATCAGAAAATATTGTGTTGCTTTGGAAACTATCAGACAGCAAAATGTCACCCAATTAAAGACAATTAAAGATGCAAAGTTTCGTATAAATTCAGATCGCATGGCAGACGCGGAATTTGCCGGAATAGTGCAATTCGGGAGTGAATTCTCGGGACGTTGAAAATTGCTTGAAAGAAGGGACTCTGGTATTTTTATCTAGAGGTTTTCATCGATCTTTTGACGTTAGTGCGAGGAGAACTATAAGTTGATATTTATTCGATTATTTGTTTCATCGAAGCAGTTAATCTAACGCGAATCATAACTTCAAGGACTCTTGAATCGCAAGGATATACTCAGGATAAATGGAGCTAGTGTATCGGTGATTTGTTGCGACTGAATATTCCACGAAAACGTGTTGCATCCGTTTCGTTCGTAAACGGTGAGTTTGTTTTTTTTTTTTGCGATTTTTATTCAGACAAGAGACTTTTTGTTATGGCATGGAACGGTAATTTATGAGTTACAAAGATGTGCAAGCGTGAATTGACAGTCGACTGTTTTTGTTGCGGACGATGATTAGCACTTTCTACTTTAATCGATGTCTACCTACTGCTAATCGATTACCTGTAACTTCTCTTATTACGTAGATACTCTCACGATACGTCGCGCGTTTATCAAGTTAATCGGACATTTCTTCTTTAATGTAAACAGATATTATTTTAGCAATATAAGTTCTTTTTTTACATTACGAAATAATAAAAAATAAAACATTGCTACAAATAAAAGTCAATATTATATCATTTGCGATATCAAAAAGAATCTGTTAATATTCAAAAGCTGCATTATATGCAGAAATACAAACATTGTCCGAATAACATGATCATCGAAAGATGTATAATGTGTCAAAGTACGGCGAGAACGTACTGTATTTTGCATATCTCCCGCACCTGTCGTTGAAAAAAGGGTATCAAACTCAATCCCTAAAGTTGCAACTGTGACCAAAAATTGTAAATAGCACGTAGACCGTATCACGGCTAGTCTAAGCGTATAAATATATACATATAAATATAAATATGAATGAATCGAAGCTATAAATATTATAAATAGAAACGGACACACATGTGTGTGGCGCAGAAAGTCGTCAATGGGCGACTCGATCGCCGTAGCCTCACTAAGAAGTTATTATATTCTTCCCTTTTTCTCGCTATCGAAGTTTTTATTGTTGTACCATTAATATCATTATGTAATTATTGTAATTAGAGACTCGCTATTAATATTATTGTCATTATTATTATTAACAATAAACGCTGTTACCATTTGTAAATGGTTCTTCCGTCTAGCAATCTCTGTCCCTCCCTTAATCTTATCATTTTGTCAAATTTATTTGACAATTTTGTTGCAAAATATAATTATAATATATGCGTAAAATAAATAACATCTATTTTATATATATATATTTGTCATTAATATGGATATCAAAAATAACCATATTAATTACAAATTTGGATTAAAAAATAACAAAATTACGATGCAATATATGCACAAAGCATATTTCCTAATTTAGATCATCTTCCACTTTTTGCCCGAGTCGATAGTTCGATTAATCAAGGACGTTGAATCTGGTGCTGCCGGATCGCGATCGTTCCAGCTTCACTCGCTGTAATTCAGGGTTAAACGGCCGTGCCAATTAAGACTATCCTGAAGAGTACCCCTTAACGGCGCAATATGTTTTCCACCGAGTTTCCCCGGACTTGGCTGCTTTCCTTCCCCTTTGCCCCTTCTCGCGCTCATTATTTCGTCCAAGGGCGTACGAGTGCGATGTTGGGGTGAACGTGAGATTTTCTGTAGGCTCGTTTACAACTTTCACCGTCTGTGCTAATCGCGTGGACCTTGTTGAGATAAAGGATAAAGGCTGGCGAAAGGAAAAAGAAAGACGGAGAAGGTCGAAAAATTTATCTGCGAGAGAGAAGAGCCGAGGAGAGAGATAAATAGAGCGAGAGAGACGGAGAAAGCGGCAGGACATTACAGCACAGACTGCACGACACCATGACGCAGCCACGGGAGCAGATTGGACAGTTATTGCATTCTGGGTAAGATTAATTGATATGGGGACCGGTGGGTGGGCCGAAGGGCGCGCGGCTACGTCGGCGCTTAAACCTTGTCTCAGGCCGTGCCGGCCGGGAATGAGAGAGAGCGGTGATTAACCGATTGCACCGTGAAGCGAGTGGAACCGAAAGCCACCCCGCGTTCTTCCTAATAGCCATTGAGTAATAGAGAGCCCCTCATTATTAAAGCACCGCGCCGTGCGCAAACGTACGTGAGATATGGATGAAACACTCGCAAGACAGATTTATTACAATTAATACAGGGGTGAAAAAATAATTAATTTGTAATTCTGCCTGATTAATCTGCGCTACTGCTACTCTCTCCGCGACGCAGGGATAATAGCTTTCCCTGGATTGCAGCGACGAGCCTCGCTAACGCGCGATCTGCGAGTTACGTCGAGAATTATCCGAACAATTTTGTGAAGTACCGCGCGGTCGTAATACTTCGCATCGCCCCGCCGCGAATTTCAATCGCACGTATCCCCGGCTATTGCAATTTCCGCGGTGGCATAACTGCTTTAGCGCGTACGTAGCGACGCTCTTCCTGTGTCGTCTGCGCTCCTACTAGTCGTATCCTTGCGGAGAATAGCCGCCCAGAGCCGTATCATCCCGCGCAGCTGCCGACTATGGAACGTTCGAATACGTTTTAGGGGACAACTCCATATACCGCGCGTATGCGGATACACCTTATGACTATTAAGGTATTCACGGCCCCTCGGAGGATGCCCCACTTTGAAATATGGCGACTCGAGTCACCGTAAGCGTATATACCGCCAGTCAGAAGCGCCGCTATCCCGAACCGTCGCGTCCTTTCCGCCCCCCAACCTCTTTTCGAATCTCCCCTCCTCATCTCACGATCGCTCCGTTTTCTTTTTCGTATTCCTTTTCCCGTGTCCTTGCCGAACGTACACACGTGCGCATTCGCGCGGAATGTCAGAGCGCTCGATGGAGTGGGTCGCAGCCCTCTTATACCACCCCGCGGTTTTCCATATTATTTACAACCCCCGTCCTGCGCGTCGTCCGTGCAATAACTCGGCCCGGGTTCGCGAAAGCGCGAGCGTGTCGCCAAATTGGTGGAAACCGAGGACGTCGTAACCTGTCCCGGCCTGTGACAACTCTGAGTGATGTAGTGGCGCGAGGATCCGACGTACGGATGTGTCCGCTGGAGGACGGAGGGAAATATGATCGCATGGCAATTCTTTAGGGTTGATCTCGACGCTACGGCGCAAAGACACGCGTCGACGCAATCAACGGTCGATGGAAAATACCGTTGAATAGGCGTAGGTCAACTTTTTTTTTTTTTTTAGTCATGCGTAAAAGGACTAAGGAAAATTAAGACTGATCATTATCGACTTTGTCTAAATCATACGTTTCGTTCATTTAATCAGAGCTGTCTTTCATGCGCATCAATATTAATCAATTTAACAGTTCACAATGCTCCGTCGACTTGCACTATGATACATACGTAATTATTCTTAATCTGGCTAAACAATCCTCTTAAATTGCTTCAGAAAATGGTAAATGTCATGATGTCTGCCTATTTGTTTTCATCATTATTACATCGGAAAAACAACGCACATTTCTATACATTGCCGCATTCTTTCAACGCAGCACACGATTATGCTTAACATTCCTTCTTCTATGAAGATACTATTTTAAAATTAAAAGTTTGCAAAATATTATATATTTTTATAATGCCATAATGCTGCAAATAACGCACTTTTCCCGTTTCTTTTTTTTTTTTTACTTTTCTGCGCGTTAACTTTTAAACAACCGAATACTAAAATCTCATTTTGCGCAGATGTGTCCCGAATACTGCGTGGATTTGCACGTCAGTTGCATTTGCGCGGGTCAACCGGATTAAAAAACGTCGATGTCCAATTATCGTCGGACACTGCGCGGCTAATGGAATTTTTGAGAGGGAGATTAGGGAACTCGCGCGGTTCATGCAATTTTCGTGCGTTGCGTGCCGCGGGTTAATTCGTTCCACGCGCAGATCGTGACGGAGATATGTTCCTTCCGTTGACGGCTACGTACAGGAACAAGCGTAATTTTGTTCACAATCATTTGTAGTTAGAGCTACGTAAGTCGGATGGTAAGCAATTCGCGCGAACACGCTCTCTCGTCAATTCGGTTGGCGTAGCATCCGGTAAGAATCGCTTAGTTTCTCAGAAATTGTCAAATGCTTTCAAATTAATTTGCCTATATCGCGTTCAACTGTAACAATAATGAGCTGTGAGGTAAATTTTTCTGTTTTTTTTTTTCTGTAAATTGTCTGACCTTCAATCGACCAGGCGACGGGCTGTCACGGATGCAGCCATTTGTCAGTAGGCTTCTCTAATAAACGAGGCGACTCTCTCTTTCTTCCGTACCGCACGACTTTAAACAAATAGCTCTGCATGGAAAGCGGGAAGAGGAAAACAAATGGTCGCTTACGCCTGTGAGGAAGAAAAGGGCACGTCGCGCGTTCAGGCGATCAATCAAGCGTCTCCGGCCGGACTGACTTAATACAGTCAGAGATCGATTGAATTCTTGCATGGGTTCGTACAACATTGTGGATCTTCGTAATGGATCCATTCGCAACACAAAGTGTCGCAAAAAAAAAAAAAAATTGTTTCCTGTACTTTATCAATGTAATATCAAAATATTTAATTGCATTAAGATCGGCTCAAGTTGAAATTAAGATGACTAAAGATAGATTTTGATCAATTTAAACTGAAATCGGGAAAGCTTCAATAAAAGCTATTTCCATTGAGAAAAAATAAATTTCAGATTGATCGGAGGAGTCGCACATAAGATAAATGAACAAAAAGAAACAGCCTATATATATATACTGTAACAATTGCCATTTCCGGCCGACTATAAAGCGTTTGAGCAAGTCTTCGGAAATCAACGAAAATTCACGAATAGACTTGACGATCCACACGAAGGCGATGACGACGATCCCATGGGCGTCCGATTCATTACCCATCCTGAATAAATGATTATCTACGGACGCGGGTGGCTATCCACGGGAATGTTGGCCAGAGGATACTTCGGAAAAGTGATTATTCGTCGATCCTGTGTCGTCCTCGGCGAAATCGACCCCCAAGGACATGCATCGTGCCTCGCTGAAGCAACCGTAGCATCGTGTATCTCTTTCGACTGCATCATTGATAAGATAGGATCAACGAGTCCTGCTCGCCTCTTCGGTATCTTAACTCTCGCTTCTTCGTGCGATGTTTTACGTGACGACAACACACCGATGTAAACATGTAAACATTATGAGACGAATTAGATTATTGTATTGAGCGCATAGATTACAATATAAATTACGTATTTTAAGAAAAAATTTTCCATATTAATAATATAAAATTATTTTTTAATTTTAAGTATAGAAAATTAATTAAATCTAAAGGAATAAAAATATAAGAGAAAAATTTATTTCAACGACAATCTCAGCAATTTTTCTGTCCTAGTGTTAACTCAACATTGCTTAATTTTAGCGATTAGACATCGTTATGCATTATAACACAATAAAGTTTGATCTATTGTGATAACTTCAGATTTATTTATTTATTTTAAAAATATATAAATCTACAAATAATACTTAGAAAATGAAAATATTTCAGAAATAAAACTCTTGATATAAAAAAATTCAAATATCTGAAATCAATCTCATCAATTTTATTACAGTGATTATTCTTCGTCTCATAATGTTTATTCAATGCTTTCATCAACTTCACCCTCTATTTTACATTGTTAATTTTCCTGATTTTACTTAAAGGTTCAATTAAAACTAAGATATTGAGTCTAATCCCCCTCCCCCCCTCCTCAAGAGAATAACTATTGAGAGAACATCTCTTTTCCGATCTCAAGTTTTTTTCCGCTTGCTCGCATTTATCGCTCCCACGCGTAACATTCTGTCGCCGGCAAATGGAAATATAATCATCCCTCGTTCTTTCCGCGGTACCGTGCATAATTCCGTGATCGACCTCATCGATGTCGCGGACCGTATCGCCGCCTGGACCACGTAGCAGCCGTAACTCAGTTTCGAAACGGATCGTCTCCTAGGAATACTTTATGCGTACTACACGTCATTCCAGCCGCCTAGCCCGGGGAAGATGGAGGTCGCCGCGGATGGGGTGGTAGGAGTCGCGGAAGACACGGATCCTTAAGTATTCTACGCGTCGTGCGGGACTAGTGCATCGGTCTTAAGATGGCGACAAGGGAGGTGGGTTGTGAAGGAGGGCTGCGCCGATACCCTTTCGCCGGGAGAGGAAACGCCGGTGGTAGGAGGTCCTCGGGTAATCATATAAGGATAGCTTGAAGTCGCGCGAGAGAGGTCGTATCAACTTTTGATCCTGCGATATCTACGGCAGCTTGGCGGGCCCCTTCCAAGCCGGAGGAGCGTGTCTGTATTCAAACGGCTCTAACTCGATATAAGCGGCGCTCCCAGAGGCATCCTTCCGCCGAGGAAAGCCAGGAGGACGAGCTGGAGGACACGAGACCCTCCCTACCGTGTCGCTCACGCCCACCCCTTAGGATCTTCGGAAATAAGAGTATTCCGGCGTAGCCGGTGCCTCCAATCGAATTTACATCCCGACCGCTTCGCTTCCGTCCCGAAGATGCGGGGATGGCTTCGCCAAAGTGCCATCTGCTACGATCCTGCATGATAGGAGGCGCATAGCGACCACCAAAATGATCTTGTGGTCCACTATGACATTCTGAGGAATATGTGATAAGATATCGAGTACAGAGGGATGGTTTATGACGAATAGTTTCTCGGACAACAGCTCAAAAATATTCATTCGTAGAAATTCATGACTTTTCAGAATAGAGAATTGCTTGTTACATAATAAAGCGTACAATTTGCATAAAAACAATAATTGGTTAAAAATTTAGATATACATTTGTGTATGCGCCCAAAATAAGGAAATAATAATACTTACCTGTACAGTGTATAATAATATATGTATATATCAAATAATATATCATATTTACATTGAATTTATATATCAAAGCAATGTAAAATAGATATTAGTTTGTAAGTATTGCATTAAATATTACAAATAAATAATTGTGTTTTAAGTTATTAAATTGTTAAATCCTCAAGTTAAATTACTCAAGCGTTTAATTCATTAATTTTTAGAAATGTAATAAAGTCATATTAGCAACATAATAGCAATCACAATTTTGTAAATTAAAATTTGTGCAAAGTAATGGATTTTTATTTTATGAATAAATGAAGTCAATTGTTATTTGTTTATTCATTTAAGCGCCAATTTAGATTTATTTTATAAATAAAATAATATATAAAATTATATAGTTTTTATATTTTTGATAATGTAATCATAATCAAGAGAAGAATATTTATTTTATTTATCATGGAAAATAAAAGAAACAAGCTACATTGATAACAGATGGATATTGCGTTTTCTACGCTATCAGAGGAAAAACTGGGTGAGTCTGAAAGAGCAGACAGTTGAAATTACATAGCCAAATGCACTTTCCAACATTGTCGATAAACGATATTACTGTTCGATACACGTCTGTGCTATATTCACAAACTGTAGATCAGGAATATGGCTCAATAATATTCGAATTTAATTATGTAACATAATGCAACTCAATATACATACAGCACTCTTTACTACACAATTTCCTTTATCTCTATTATCTCTATTAGTAGTATTTAATTTGTTGCTGAGTTTATGGCAAGACATACATTTGTACTGTAAAATATTATACTAAATTGTAACAAATAACAATTGTAAAATCTAAAAACTGATTAAAATATTTATTAGTGTAATTTTAATTGTAATAGTTTAAACACAAAGGCAATTAAACTTTTATCATTTAATTATTCTTATTTTATTTAAAATCTCAAAATTTTTATTTAATAAGAAAAACTTTTTTATTAACTTGACGGAATTTGCACTTTTGTAAAAAATTTTGTTAAGTTATATAAGTTGAAAAAGTCTTAGAAATGCAAAAAATATATTTTTATTTTTTATTTCTATTTTGATTAATAATAAAATAATTATTTGAAAAGTCTCTCCTAATAAAAAATTTATTAAATTTCAAGGAATTTAACTTGAGGATTTGTTTTACTTCAAATTAAGCTATTGATACATATTGATAGTCTAGAAAAAAGTTAGATAATCAAGAAGAATAAGATAGATGTAATCGTTGCCAGCAAACATAATATAAATTAATTGGAATGCTGCATAAAATATTTACTACCTATTTTAATTATAATATACAAAATTTAAAAAATTTTGCTGTTAAAATGCAAACTAATTTTACATATTGTACTATTATTTATTTGTAAAAATTGCAGACAACAAATATGATTGTCCAAATCTGGTCTCAGCAGTATAATAAAAATTGACAAATAAAAAGATAGTAAATAATATTAGTATTTTTCATAATTATGCAAGTATAAATATGCAATAATAAATGACTCACCAGTCGTTGTACCTTAACTAAATACGCTTTCAGCTGTATCTAAAAAAATTATTATAATTTTAATTAAAATATAATTCCATACAAAAATTTACAAAAATAGAAACTTTAAAAAACTTAATAAATATTTCATTAATATAATAATATATATGCTTTAATAAATATTTTTTAACATTTTTAATAAAAATAAATTAATATATAAAAAATAAAAATAAATTTGATATAGATATTATCATAATTATTTCTACATATTTAAATAATAAATAAATAATTATACTTACTAATAATTATACTTACTAATTAAAGTATTGCAGTTTGCTCTACCCGCTGCGGAACTTGCTTTAGACTTCTCTGCATCGCTTCCATCGCTGCTTCGAATATCAGAAATCTACACTATTGTTAGTTATTCACATTATTAAACAAAATTGATCCGCACTTCAGATATACACAAATTATTTGTTACGCCGCGATACACAAAACGCGCTTATGCCACGATACATTCACGCACATATTTCGTGATTCAACACTGTACACATACTTAGAACGAAAGAAATAAAGAATGATATTTTGACAGTTGCATCATTGTCGTCAGGCAGGACACATAAACATCGCTTTGCCTTCTTTCAATTCCAGCCAGCTAAAATGATAATATATTATATTTAGTAAAATGTTTACTGCGCGCAAAATTTCTTAACATATGAAAGACATATTTTGGATATTTACGACATCTAAATATACTCACTGAAATTGTAACCTATTTGAAGTAACGGTCCGGCCATCCGACAATCGACATCGCTCACCGTAAGCATCCGCGATAAAAAACATGTTCCGGCAGTTGCCCATCACTTTAATCGACACTCCCGACAAAAATTCGCAATAGTTACCGTATATTTAGTGCTCCATGCGATTATTACAGACAAAATACATGATTTTACAATTTACCTTTCGACGTTCGCGCTCATGATTCGACACAAATCGGAACTTATGCGATTGGTAGAATAGATTTTTTTTGTTGGAGAAAATATTCAAGGCTATGGTTAAAAATATTTAGCGCTATAGCCCGCGAAATACAACTGGTATAAAAGCATAGTAGAATAGACGCTACCTTTCTTGATCGCTGCGCACTCTATTGGACCGACTGTTAAGCTTCTTGCAGTTCGTGTCGGAAGGCACAGCGCGAATCGTTTTATAAGCGTTGAATGTTTATCGTGTATTTTAGCCGTAATTATTACCGCATTAGTAGCAAACATATATAATTATTTCGGATTTTTACCGGGAGTGTCGATTAAAGTGACGGGCGTTTGCCGTGGGTCAATTAGGTTACGAGTTTACAAGTTTCAATGGGTATACAGATTTGAATGTTATAAATATCCGAAATATGTCTTACATATGCTAAAAAATTTTACGCCGGATAAACGTTCTATTAAATATAGCAAATTACTATTTTAGCTGGTTAGAGTTGAACGAAAACAACGCAATTGTTGTGCATGTTTCTAATTTGACGACATTGGCGGAACCGCTAAAATATCGTTCTTTATCTTCCTTGTTTTAAGTATATGCATATATTTACTACGCGATTATTACAGACAAAATACGATTAAACAATTTACGTTTTGTACAGCGTTTGCGCTTACAATTAGTATTCGGCACAAATCAGAACAAACTCATGCGGCCGATAAAATAGAGGCCGCTACTTTACTGATCCTTGCGCACTCTATTGACCGACCGTATAAGTTTCTTGTAGTTTGTGTCGACTTGCAAACCGTTTTACAAATGTACTGTTTCTCGTGTATTTTAGTCGTAATAATTGCCATACTAATAGTAAACATGCATAACTCTCGCGGAGTTTTATCGGGAGTGTCGATTAAAGTGACGGGCGATTGCCGGAACGTGATGTTTACCGCGGATGCTTGCGATGAGCGATCGTCGGATGGCCGGACCGTGGATCAACGCGGTTACAATTTTAGTAAGTATACAAATTTGGATTTCATAAGTATCCAAAACATGTCTTACATATGTTAAAAGATTTTGCGCATAAATATTTTATTAAATATAGCATATTATTATTTTAGCTGATTGGAATTGAATGAAAACAACGCAGTTATGCATGTGTCCAGCCTAACGACATTAGCTCAATCGTCAAAATATCGTTCTTTATCTTATTCATTCTGAATATAGGTACAGAGTTAAATTACGGAATGTGTAAAATAATGGTAATTATGTGCGTGAACGGGTTGTGTTACAAAGTATGTTTCGCGATTTAGCATATTTGCAACGTAACTTCGCAATTTTTGCATATGCAAATCGTGCGAGTCGGTTTTTGCTCGGTAGTGCGATAACTAATGAAAAGTGTGATTTTAATATTTATCGATTCTTCGATGGAGTTGATGTGAAGGAACCTAAGCTGAATTCTGCGGTAACTTCTGGAGCAAACTGCAATATCTTAATTGGTGAATATAATTATTTGTTCATTATTTAAACATGTACATTATTGCACAATAATACACTTATATGCAATTACAATTTGCATTTATTAAATATTTGTAAAATATTTAAGAATATAAATTAAAATATTTATTTATTATAACATTAATTAAATATTTATTGAATTTTTTAAATATTTGTCCATGCAATTTACTGCATTAAATTATGTTTTAACCAAATAATCAAAATGCATAAAGTATATGATAATTTATAACAACTAAAATATATATTAATTTTTTCAGGTACTGCTGAAGGCGTACTAGTTAAGATACAACGACCGGTGAGTTATTCATTTATTATACTTGCATGATTTCAAAGGTCCGTGTTTTATGGAAATCTTTAAACATTTGCAACATTTGTTGTATTTGTTAACACAACAATTTGATGTGAATAAATAGCTTTTCACATCAAATATATTAAAAAATTCGTATTTATTACTATATATATTATTTCTATAAAATCAATATATTGAAGAAACTACTATATAGAATTAAAGACTACAGTTTTGTGAAGTTTGAATTTATCTTTATTATAAGCAGAATAAAAGGGAGGAAAAGGATATTTAAGAATAAACACAATGTTAAAACGAGAGTCAAGTATATATTATATCGTACTTTAATAGTAGCCTTATCCAAGAGATGCGGCTTACAAGGTTTCCTCGAAGTTTCCCTCGCAATTTATGTTACTATAAAATGGTTAGAAGCCACAGATTTCGCATTACATACCCTCATAAGATTTCTTACGGCTCTCGAATATATTCGGAAAAGTTATTATTAATTGCGCTGTTACTTTCGTCGATGAGAAGCCAATCCGATACAACGGACGTGCATTCTAAAACTTGATTGGCTGCGGATGTGTGTGGAAGAAAGTCCGAAATACAAAATAATAATAATTTTACATATTTTAATTACATACAATAATAATAAGCATTATGCATCTTTAATTATAGTAATTATATAAAACATATTTAATTTATGACAATATATATTAAATATGCATATAACAGTAATCTCAAGTTTTTTAACTCGTAACATTTTTCTTTTAAATTAAGGAACAATTTAAGTTTCATAGAAGAAAGGAACATCTCAGACGATATGCTAATCATGAAAATTGGACTTTACTTTCGCGACTCTCTACCACTTCACGTCTACTTAGTTCGAAGTTCGCTCTTTTCTTTCTATCTACACTTAATAACGTTAATAATAACATCTCAATCATATCAACATTTTGCTATAGCATGTCTTTTTTGTTTTTCTTCTCTTTAACAAGGATAAATAATCGTCATCTTAGTGAAAAAAGGTACATTAATAAGTTTCGTCTCATATTCGTAACGGTGATCGATCAATCATTAAATGCGAAGAGGAGCATGTGTGAGCCATCATCAGGTATATAATCGATCATTTATTTTAGACATTTCTTAACACGATAGAAACAATCTTCGTTGAAATGGAATAACATTTTTTACTTCTTTCTAATAAAAATCATAACACGAATTTTGCTTCGAATATATTTAACGTATAACGCTTCAATGTGACATTTGTATAAAAATCTGTGGTTTTATCTTCTTTTTTTTTTTATTATCGATTATTGAAGGTGACACTTATAGCATCTTTGACGATTTTACAATTGTGCCTTTTTTCACATATAAACATGAAAAGAAATTATATCGCTTCCAGAAAGGTTCTATTTGCACGACTTCGTGCGATAAACCGCGCGACAGTCGTTGAGATCGCAAGCAGAGCATAAATCTACTCGTTCAACGAGTTAGAAGAAACTTTACGTCGAGACTGATTATAGGTCATAACTATTTATTATACCTAATATCGATAGCGTGTCTCGTGAAAAGTAACGCAGTAAGATTATTATAAGATTTCAAAATTCTGGAAAAAATGCCGCACCCTATTTTGGTCTGAAAGCGATTTCTTTGCATTTGCATGTTTTTACGCGAGAATTCCATTCGTGTGCGCGTGTTTTGGATGAGAAAAGGCTCTATTAATCCCGCTCAGAACTTATAATATCAAATTCTTGAAGAATATCATTTTCAAGTTGGAATAACAAAGACAAAAATTTAAATAAACTAAAAATAGAGTCACTTAAAAAATAATTAACGCTTCGATTACAATTAACAATAATGAATTATTCTCGAATTTAAAATATTCAACTTTTTTGAATCATGATAAAAGCTTTATGAGGAAAAATGCTTGGAAGCGATAGCTTCTTTATCAATTATTAAACATCTTTTTAGTAAAATTTTGTGTGTAGGTATTTCATTAATATCTTAAGAGTTTCAGCTTTATCTTCTAAAAATTCTGAAAATTAAAAATTGTTTAGATAGAATATTACATGATTTAAATTACAAATAGAGAATACGCAAACAGATAAAAAAAGTCATATGATAGCAAACAAAAAACGCTGGAAATTTAATACACAGCGTAAAATTCACGAGTAGAATGTATCGGATTCCTATAGAGTAAATCTGGAAGTAAATATTTAATTCCAGTTTGGTATAAAATTTTTTCGGAGTGTCTGAATATACAGCGCAACGTTTTAAACGACATACACGCGAAAGTTTTCTTAACAATTCGATTATTTATCTGGCAAGCTTAGCAACGAGTTATTTGGCACTTGACCCTCTTCAAAATCCCGTTTCGATATATTGCTAAGCTTTTTCAAACTATTTACGGCGAAAACGACGTCTTCTCTCGTTCGTACATGTTTTTTTTTTTTAATTTGCGTTATTCAAGTTTACAACATAATTCAGGCCTGACTTCGTTTATCGTTACATCGCTTACAATTACACGCTGCGAGAAATGTCCTCAATCCTCTGGCTATTTATTCAATAATTTCACGAAAATCTTATTTACGTAACAATAAAAGTTTCGGGACATTGTATTGCATCATAATTTCGCGCATTCTGCAGATTGAGGAAACTTACTCGCCATATTATTACTCGCGTCTCCTTAACTCAACGTGGAGTTCTCAGTAGGAGGGGGTTTGCTTTAGAAAACTTAATCGAACACATATATTCAATTGCATGACATATATGTAGAGTCTATACATAACGTGCGAAATTATTTTCGTCTCCTGGAACGATTATCTTTTTTTTTTTTTTTTTATTTGATCGCGAGCGCTTGCTGTTCAACAACTGCATTTCGCTAGACTTAAATGGATATTAATAATAAAACATGTAGTAAATATAATATATGTATATGTTTGTGTACACGTATGTATAATATAGAATTTATATACCGCTCGTGTCGGTGTGATCCGATTAAACAGTACCGATACATTTATCCAATGAATGACCGAACGTAGTGCGAACGCGGCGCAGGCTAATTATGTATTAAGTTACTCTATCGTAAATTTGGCGCTATTTGGCATGATTAATCAGATTTTTTGAGCCGTTACTTTTTCGTCGTTTCTGAACGCAATTTTCGAATTTTCGAAAAAGTCGAATTTTCGACGATACGAATGTGCGAGTCGTTGCGCTATTGAAAACAAGAATAATATGAACGATTTTGTTCGGATAAAATTTTACGTCATTCATAAACTTTTTTTTTATGGACATCGTCGAACAAATAATCGGATTTGTCGAGTAAATTATTTGGCAAGAAAAAAATATATTTGCGTGAACTCAGCTGGTTTGCAAAACACAAAACGAACGATTCGTTTTTCCCATTACACGTTCGATTGCTATGTAATATCGTTGCCGCGCTAGTAGCTTTCAGTCTCGCTAATTTCTGCTTTTAACGCATATATTGCACAATTGCCGGAAGACGTCGACATGCCGACGACGTCATTATCCTCTTCTGAAACATGTGGCAGAGCGGATTAACAGAGGGCCGATTTCAAAGTCTTCGTCTATCAGTCGTCTGCTACTGTATGGAACACACAGTCAGATGATGCGACAGAGCGTGGTCCAATAAAATAGGAGTGCCTGCAGCTAATTCCGTACCGGCGTCGGCGCAATCGTCGTCGCAGTCGAAGTAATTGCTCTGCGCAAATGAAATAGAGAATATCAGCACCGAATTGCATTAATGCGGTGCATTCGGGTCAATTGAGCGGTATAAAGCTTAACAAAGTAGACATCTCAAAATATAAAATTAGTAGTGATATATTAAAAAAAAAAAGATATTGCCAACAATTTGTTATTTTATTCTGCTACGTAATGAGATCAAATCGGAATTTTCCAACCGTAACGATAGAAACTAACGAACCCAGAAGTGCAAGCTAAAATAGAGCAGCAAAAGTTTGTTCCGTGATAAGTAATCCGTAACGCAGCTGTCCAATTAGTATACAAACTAGCCAATATCGACTTCGTTTGCGCGACTATAATTGCTGGTGTCGCTTTGCCCAGCAACGTGCTGCGTGCACGATGTAAATGCCTTATGAAAAAATGGACCGTAAATCTCGATTGAAAATTTGATATTTCTCGGTTAATCCTTCAAATAGAATTCTCAATTGCCAATTTACGTAATGGAGTGCTTACACACAAGTTTGCTAGAATGCGGTGCTCACACACAAATTTCACGAACCGTGTAATATGCAGGAAAGTCTTTTGCAAGTGGAGCAACTGTATTATTAAAATATCTCAAATTTATCCTGCGACTTTGATAATCAGAACGAAAAACAAGATAAAGATAGTCAGCAGATAAAATTGCAAATTTCGGTAGACTTTATTTCAGAATTTTAAGTAAAGATTTAATTGTTAATTTTATACATTAAACATTGAAACAATTATCTCGATAGATTTTCACTTTTTCACTTATTAAGATAATAAAATTAAATTTCTAATCAAATAAAATCTTTAATTATATTTGATTCAAAATTCATGAATTTTTTTACGGCCTTTTAAACAATCAAATTCGTTAATATTACGTTGCGTACTGTATCATAAAAGACCGGGATTAAAGTAAGATAATTTGTGTCGAGTGTCAATCTTGATTACCTGGCAATCGATGCACCGGCAGCTATCGGTCAGTGAACAAGTAAGGCCGAGGATCTCGACGGCCTCCTTGTACAGCTCGGCGCTTGACTTCCGCCGTCTTGGCGGTGACGCAGGTGCGCTGACTGTGCCGGTACCCGATGGTCTTCTGCCTCTCTTCAGCCTCGACGAGAACTCTCGAGACAAGGAGGAGGTCGACGTCGATCCTCTCGGCCGATTGTCGCTTGTGAGCAACGCTCGACCTGCCGGTGACGCGAACAGTTGCAGCATATCCATGTCCTACGGTCATACATTCGTTAATTAGTAAACAGTACATTTACATCACGATCTCGCTTCTAACCTATATATATTTAAATTTAGCCTTGCAGTAGTTAACGTAGTAAAATTGCATGCGCCATTTGCATTTTATTGCAAAAATTCGCGTGATAGCTTAAACAAACTATTTTACATGTCAAAGATACAATATTCACTTTTTCTTTATTCATGATTAGGTAATTTAAATAATAATTAATTATTCTCTGATACACGCTTCAATACACACACGTGTACACGCAAGCGCACGCGCACGTACAAAAAAATTTTAAATACAATGTTTAAAGTTCATCAGTCTCGTCGATTTTATAAGAGATGGTTATTTATATATAATGTGATATTGAATTATGCATGAAGATACTCAGCAGTGCACGTTAAAAAGTGCTCGTTATAGAAGCAAAAAATATTCGTTTAACAAGATAACACTTTCTTCTGTCCGAAATGGATCTCCTTTCCCGGAGAATCCTATCCGCTTGAGATTGTCGAGGATACAGTGAGATCTCATTCACAACGCGCCCTCGGGCAAAAGACTTTTCTAACAATGGTGAAAGCACCCCGAATATTATGACAACGGACAATGCCATATCTGTCCGAAACGGAAAAGATAAACGGACGATGACGTCACATTAAACGCGATGCTTGGGAACAATATTTCTTAGCATTTCTCGCAACGAAATATTCCACACGCAAAAACAGAAATCGCGTAATAGCAGGAAACTTTTACATTTTTCATCCTCGGGCTGTAATAGCGCGTTATTAAAATTGCACGACATTGCGAGTTTTTCATTTCTGAATTTTATTTTTTAATAGTCCTCTCCATTACACGCGGAAGCTCGTAGATATGTAAGGCCGACAGCCCGTTGTAGCAGTTTTTCACCATGTTTTGCCTTTTCGGCATATGAAACATACTTTGAATCCGGACTACGAATGCGTTATTAAAATTGCGAGACCATAAACCGAGCATTTGTCCGTGAATTTTATTTCACGACGCTCCGCGTAATGATCAAACTTTTATACTGAAAGTAAAGTCTTAATCGCAATCTTTTGTCGTGCTGTTCATAGTCAGAAGCAAATTGCAGGCACATCATTAAAAATATGCGGAACTGTGTGCGGTTGTTTTCATTATTTTTACGAAACAAATTTTTTAAGAGACAAGAATGCACTAACAGTTCAGTCTCAAAATGCCAGACGATGATATTTAGAAAGCGACTCTTAATTGCGCGCAGATCATTAAAAATCGTTCGCTGAAATGAGCATATTCGCGTAATGAACGCGCTTCTATATTACGGATGGCTGAATCGCTTCGCTGGAAGAAAATAATTGGAACCGGATAATTGGATTTAACTTGTGAGAAGTCGAAGAATTTTGGATGAAGATATCCTGAACCAGCGTGAATTTCCAGCGTGAACAATTTTACACTTTTGTGAGAAACTTGGCAAGTTTTGCGTACCTTTTCGTTAGTGCGTCGGGAAAGCAGTAATTACGCTGTTTTGCTCCGTACTTTCCGTCATTGTCTAGCTAGCTAAATACTTGCTTACATTGTATTTTCGTCGAAAAGATTTTTCATCGAATTTGCTGAAAACTTCGTCGAGACTGGCTGCGATTAGTGAAACTGGCACGAAGCAACGCGATTTTGAAAAGCTCTCTTCGTGCACGAAATGACGCTCGCTGCACATTATAAACTTTTGCCAAAATGCAAGATGTACTTTTAGCGAATGCAGCGAGCTTCAGCTAAAAGCACGATCGAAGCAGCTTACGTCTCACGCTTAACGTACTTCGGCTTGCGTTTGGGAAGGGTTCAAGGAGGAAAATGGAACTTCTCGGAAAATCCAGCAGGATACTGCATTCGGTGCGCGACTAGGAGAATGGATTCGTTAAACGACCTCGCGTTATCCCGGATTACGGAAACTACCAATCAAATGGACGTAGTAAATTCTTGGAATAATTTAAGCGTGAAGGAATTAAATAGAATAAATAAAATGGGTTAATTAAATAAAATTACGATTGATTGCAAATCGTTTATTAGCTACTTTTTATTTATCGTTAAAAATAGACATTATAAAATATGAAAGATTAAATAAGGGCAAAATGAAAATTAAATCCTACCTTAAAAGAAGCACGTTTGCGTTGATTTTGTTTATTATTTACCGTCATTGAGACGATTGCGTTTAACATTACTTTGATAGTTTGTATTTTTGTTATTATATAAAAAGCAGAAGTGTTTTAAAGAAAGCAGAAATTTAAATTATTATATAAGGGGAAAAAGGGCGCGCGCATAGCGCGCGCTTGTGTGGCTTAATTGAATATAAAAGCTAAATATATTAGAAATATTAAAATATCACATTAATTTTTGCGAATATGAATTTTATTCAATATCATAAAACTTTGACAGCGATTGGCTTTTAACTATATTCTCATTAATAGTGATAATTTTGATCAAACTGCATTTTGCCGGGAGTTTCGTAGAGAAACACACTTGAGAGAGAGTCACTCGAGCAATTCCTTTGTCGGCGGGAAATACACCTTGTCCTCTCGTTGGAGAGACCCCTCTGAGAGAGATGCAGTTAGCGTAACTTTAACGAAAACGTCGATATGTCGATGTCACCAGAAACTTCGATAGAGGCAAGCACTTATCGTTTAGCGTCATCAAACTTTCGCGTTCAGATTTAGCGCTATGAAGATAATAATTAGTCTTTTACCTTCTTCAGAAATAAATAATCCTTTCTCGTTCATTTTTAATATTATCCGTTAAGTGGAATAAAAATGACGCGTTCTTAATCCTTTACCGCGACCGATCGATACCGCGCAAGTCCCCGTGTCGAGCGATTATATTCTCAGGAAACGGGAAACTTTCTTTTCCGTTCGTGGCAATTTCTCTTTTTATAGCGACGAATGCGGTGCTGCGATCTTTATTTTATCGCGTTTAGAAGCGACGCCTGAAGGAAACGTCATCTTCAGGGTAGTCGGCGGCGAACAAAAGTGGTCGATGGAAAATGGCAAAGAGATCAAATGGTGGGTGATGACAAGCGCCAGGCTGATTCGATGTACCGAGTGTACAGAGAAGACAGGGATCCCAGGTCGATCCCTGGGGACGCATATCGCGTCGCTCCTCGTGAATCCACCTGCGCGCGAACTTTCCTCGAATCCTTCAACGCTGATAGATAACCCGGTCGAAAGGGCGGGCTTAGATAGAACGACTGACGAAGACTTTTTGCCGCGAGAAAGCGAGTTCTGCGCAAGCAGTTCGCGTGATGGGGAAAGAAATAATTTTTGCTTGATGTTGAAAAATCTACTGCGAGATAGCCCGCGGTATATTATCCATTATATTACTCCGTGTACAAGATCGAGTGGAGTAATATCCCATTGAGGTTGGGAACCTGTAGATATATTGAGATAAGTAACCATATCTATCGCAAATAAAAATAGTGTACTATTTACTAAAAAAGAAATTTTTGATAATACAAATGTCTCTTTTTAAAAATAATTTTAATTCTAGTTCTCTTGACAAACAAGATATCATTGATATTAACTTTAACAATATATCAACTTTATTCAATTTTCCGACGTAAATTATTAATCAGTGGAATTATTGTCCGGTTGAAAAAATAATGCATATCAAAATTGAACATTCGACCATCCGGAAATTAAATTTCGTGCAAATTTCCGGTGCGCTTAATCAACTTGAAATATTGATTGAAGTAAACAGTTGGTCAGTGGAAAATTGGATCAACCGAGGGTAGTGCAAGCAACGATCGGTAGATTGTAGAAGTGGCCGATTCGAGTTATGCCCGATTTATACTCCGACTAATTTAATTATGCACTAATCGTCCTAACAGCTTATAGCTATCGTGAACAATGAACCCACGAATCTGAAACTATGCTAATTTTAGCTAGCGGGAGAAAGCTAGGAAGTGCGGAAAGTGGAGCAAGATCGACATTGTGGAATTATAAACCGGAATTAATTTTAGAATAGCGCTGCGATTGCGTGTTAACTTATATTGCAGTTATTTTCTCGTTATCATTTAGCAAATATACATTGCAGGCCAAAAGTTTGAGACCGTAAGATAAGATTTTAGAATATCAGTGTATAATCAGTGTAATTACTTAAAAGTTTGACTCATAGTTTATTCAATATTTTTTGAGTTAAAAGCAACCAACCATTATTTAAGACAGCTGTAGTTAATCTAGTATTGTTTAGTTTCGAAGAAATGACAGAAAAAAAGTACATCTAAAAAACTTTTTATTTCAATATTATAACTCAACGTTAAAAACCTTATTATGTTTTCATTTCAAAGGAGTCGTCGAGGAATGGTCCGAGAAAAATGCTCAACATCAAAAAACTAATAAGCTTGTAGTCAGCTTACCAAGATTAGTGAAAAAAGTAATACAAACTAAGGGTGGTTACTTTGACGAAAAATGTTTAAAACTTTTTTATGTTCTAAACATTATTTTTATAAAACTTTTTAAGATTTTATGACACTATCGTTTGATTATAAAAGAATCTTTCTTCTTATTCTTAAATAATATAAATATATTATAATAAATACTTTTAGTTTTATTTCTTAGAATAAATATTTTCGATTACTGGTCTTAAATTTTTGATCTGCAGTGTACATTGTCTTCGGTTCAGAAAAATGCTTTCCAATTTATAAACTAAGCTATCAGAGAACAAAATTTTACACACTTTTGCTTTTATATTAATAGCTGTTATATATAATGTCATGTATTAAACCGAAAAGATTGTGATAATAGAAGCGATAACAGCAAGCGAGCTTTAACAAAAATAGCTTTCCGATAAAGCTTCTCGCCCGTTTCCGCACTTCCATTAATGTGTATCAATTTTCCAAACATCGAATCGGCGTCGTATCAAACGTTATATCGCGTGAAACTATCCTCAGCGTTTATACAATCTATGGAATGCGTCGAATGCCGCATTATTTTGGGATTTAATCTCCTCCCCCTTCCCCCGCTCCGCGTCGGTGTTAAATATTTCTCACACGCGATACAATCCGGCGTCATTAAACAGCAAATGCGCGTCATCGCGGCTCGCACGGGCTTTATCGGTCCTTTCCTTCGGAATTATCGTTTATCACTCTGTCAGAGGATCAACGATAATATCCAGCTGCATTTTGCTCGTTCGGGAGCGCGGCGCCTGTCACCTTCCATGTTGTTAATCCCTCTTGTAACTCCATTGTCAACAGAAACCATCGAATGTAGCGGTCGCCGTTAATGAAGAGAACCCAGCTAATTAAGTTAATTAATACCGACGTGGATCCTATGGGAAACTTTCGGTGGGAGGGATAGGGCGGGGAGAGAGACCGGTTACAAGCGTGTATACAGAGGAGACACGCAGGACGATTTGCGAAACAGGATAATTACGTTCGTTCCATCGTACAGGTAATGGGAGAATGTTGTTCGCCAGAAATGTTTAGCCGAAAATTAATACCACATCGTGCGCTTAAACAATTAAATTAACGGAGTCCGCGCGTGGCAAATCCGTTTTTATTGAAGCCCGGATTTTTACTAAGCCCCTTTGCAGCGAGCTTGCACGCATTTCATCTGCGCGGCCGCGATCATCTGACTCCTTTGTATTCCGCGGAAGCGATAATTGTCACGTACGAATGGAAGAGATATTATCCGGAATTCTGCGCTACATTGTTAATAGTAATTTATGTGAACGGATTTTAGCAATTCTGTCAGTTACTATAAATTCATTGGAATACGTTGCTACGATAATTTTCAGTTTAGAATAGTTATGCATGTATTTCTACAGAAAAGAAATAAAATATACGAGCTACATCGTAAATTTATATCAAGCGTTTAATGCAAAATACTACACACATGTATGTCCACATACATTCGTGACAACGAACAGACAATTTTGTGTTTCGGTATATTCTCAGGGAACACGCAAAAACAACGCGTGCAACGGATCATAAAAACGACTTTAATTGACACGGACGGGAATCGTTTAATTAATGCATTTTTCTACGCTTCGATAAGCGGATCGCGCACCGTAAATTGCAAACCGTATTTTTTCGTCGTTCTTTTTATTTTTTATTTTTTTTTTTTTTATACTGCCGTACATGCGATGTTCCGATAATTGTAGCAATTCGCGCGCGAAAACATACGCCGATTTCGCATTAATGCGACGAAATTACTAAAGCTAGTGCGGGAATCCAAACGAATGCACTTTCATCGAAAATGAAATGCGTGCCGCATTAATTAGCCTATCACGAAGCACGTTTAGGGGATTCTTCGTAACATCTGCGGGGCATTCCCGAATGTATTGCAATCACTATTATCATATGACATCGCCGATAGATTATTCGAATAATAATGCACCATCGCGCCGATCGACTTTGTAGCAATTTGTGCGTTTGTGAATGCGCGTTTGCGCCGTTGTTTGTAGACGCGATTACGATAGGCATTGTTCCCGCGGCAATTATTATGACGACCGTTTTAGCGAGGACACATACTACGTGTTGCGAAATGGCATTTTAACGATGTTGATAACAGTATCCTTTGTGTGCGTAATTAAACGGTTTAAGAGCCCGATCGTATGATTTCATAGCGTTTCGATATTAATTGTGACGAAATTGCAACCAATCGCAAACAAGTAGTACAGGGAAAATCAAAGAATAATATCGACGGTCTCTTCATTTATATCCTATTTATTATATATTGATAAAAATCTTGTATAAATTAGTCTAACGAAATATATAGAAACGATGTAAGATCGTACAAGTAACAGTAAGATTTTTAATAATCTTGTTTGTGAAATAATATCTGACAATCTAAATATCTGGCTTATTTTTATATATTATATAATATTCATTGCATAAATCATTGCATCACATATATCTTTATGTTTGGTGGTGGATAGTCGTTTAATATTAATAATTTATAGTGAATTATATGTTTATTTTATTTTATGTATTACAATATTATGTTATTCATTGTAGTAATTCCTATTCCATATGCATTACACGATTAACATTATCTACGAGCAACTACACGCGAGTATATAGCGACCTAATCTATCTAATGGATATTCAAACGGATTTATGTACATTTGCAGAATGTTCTGGAATGGTTATTTGATAATGACAATCATTCACTAACAAATATGAGAAACGTATATGAAATTGGCTATTGTTTGTGATCAATAATTCTGGAAATCAGATCCTTCTCCGCCGCTACTTTAATTGGTAACAAAATCGGCGTATTTTCTTTCGTCGATTTTAATTAAGCTTTAGTTTAATAAATCGCAATTAAACAGCTTTAGCAAAATCTTATGCGAGCCCACAAATTACTGTTATACGATTGTTTGATTAATCACATCATAGGTATTCGATAAATCGGTTATTGAGATCTCGCTGTTATTATGCATGACGCAGCACAGAGTTTGACCATGCAATTATGACAATAATTGATGAGTCTAATCGAGAATCGCGTATCTGTGTATCTGCGAATCTGGAATAATGGGTAATCGTGCTTATTTTGCATTAGATGAATCGCACGGAGGACTCATCCAAATCGCATGTACAAATCATCGCACGTTAATAATCAATTTTTATCTCGTTACACATAATTAGCCTTGCGGTTAGATAAGAGTAATATTTCGACAATAATTCCCTTCGATATTGCTCGTATGTTTACGCACCGTTATCTAGCCTGTTTATGCACTGTCTACAGGACTCTATGTGATTACAACGATAACAGTTGCAGCGAATGACACAGCAACGTTTAGTAACGGCCTGATTACGCGTTGCACTGCGCGCGTTGACGATGGCTTGTTATCTGTTTACCGAATTAATTCTCTTCAAATATTTACGTATCGCAAATTAAGCCGCAGTAGTTGTTTTGCGAACTTAAATAAGCAAGTCGTTTGACCGAAAGATCGCACTGTTATTTATGCAGATCCCGTACTTCGGTCATGAAACACACAACTAATTGCAGTATCTTATTTATTTTGTTCACTCAAACACTTAAAGGCACACAATTAGCAGTGTAATACAAGTAGCACAGATCTAAGTTCTAAGTAATAGTTCGTACGATCACAACCCGGATGATATACGGAAGGAAATGTGCCCGGACTAGTCGGGCGGGTCGCAATAACAGCTGCGCCTAAGTGGCGTATTACGTGCCGAATTGTACTCACCGGCAAGGATTCAGGCGTGTGGTCCAACACGTATATGCTGTTCGTGTATCCGTACAGCATCGTGTCCAGATCTGAAACCCAAGGAGAGCAGAACATTAAATTGGATCTAACCAGTTGCGAACCGTACAGCACACTAATGCCGCGGTAATACCGCACACCACTCGCACTCGCGGCTACGTCACCGCACATTCTAATTTACGCTGGATGCAGCGTAGCGCGGAGGGAGAGTAATTTCCTAATACGACGGGATGAGAGAACGCTCTCAAATTCCCGACGTCCCCTCTCGTCCGCCCACTCCTCGCTATCCCACCTCGTGCGTTTCCCTTAGGACTTCGAGTTGCGAGTTGCGAGTTGCTTTAACATCGTCTTACGACAACATTGCATCTAGCCCGGCTCAGTGTTTACGTACTTAGAACTTTCTTGTTACGATGTTACATTGTGCTCCGTTATATTACGCTAGGCTATATCACAATGCGTTTTGTGGCGCTATTCATTTGTCTTTAAAAAAAATAAAAGTATATGTTTTTAAGTAGACGACCGTATTTTAGTCAGACGTAAATAAGTAGTACAAATCAATCGTTGTCGGGCGTATCAGCCACTCAGCAGTTACATAATTTTTTGTAGGATAATTGTTAATTATTGCAGTTATTAAACAGTTCGTAATTGCCAATTTCACTTTTAATAACTTTTGAATTTAATACAGTTTGTAAATGAAATAATTTTCCATGGAAAAACTTGAGCAAGTGTAATTAATCGCAACCATCACATCGATCGTAAATAATGCTGACGCAATAACCGTCGAAGAGTTAACGAGTTTTTCCGCATTGACACTCGCTGTTCGAAGGAGAAAAATTATTATCGACGATAAAAATAATCGAGCAGAGACAAAAATGCCGCAACTGCCATAGCACGTCCGCGTAAAATTTAGTGGCGAGATGAAGATCGATTGCACTATATTTACCGTACAACATTAACCGGGAAAAGACTGTTATAACCCTCAATTAAATTTTTTGTAACTATTCTATATATATTACGCAACGTATTCAGTTCTAATTGATCGCAAAAAGAACAAGATAAATTTTATCCGACCATTCAACATATTTTCTCTTTCCCCGATTTTCTCAACTACTTAGGTACATTTTTCGAGAAAATCGTCATAGGATCTTATAAGTGATGTCCTGAAAAGATCGCTGAATGCTCGAACAGTTGTATTCATAGTACATGCTTTATCGACGATTTATGAGAAAACTCAGTGCTGTCGTGCAACGATGCAATTTCTCAAAAATTATTGCATGATATTGCGCCGATGAACGAATGGCATTTCGGACCTTGATAGCAATTCATTTTGATGCAAAAGGTCTCGATCCGCGATCTATTGTATCGTCCGCATGCCAAGCGGATATACGAGAATCAATAGGATCACAAAGCCATCCAGCGACGGTCTCCTATCGATTGACTTTCGATGAAACGCCACGACTCGCTATCTCTTTGCCTCTTCACTAAAGGATATACAGCACTTCAACATCGCTCCAGTGATTCGGCGGGAATTTCAATTTGTGAAGCCGGCACTATACTGCTAAAGGGCATCCATAGCAAACGCGCAGGATCACTTTGAGACTATCGGACGCCTTGAGCTAACAGAATTTGAATTTGTGACACTTTATGTCGCCTTTCGCCCGAGGAATAAAGATGCTGACATAAACACAGACATAAAAGATATCTTGGATACAATATTTAGAAATTTTTGTTTTCAAAAGGAAAGAAATAATTTCTCGCACAAAAATACTGCGCGAATATCTCACAGAAATAATAATTTTCGTTATAATTTTTTGTTTTAGAATAGGCATCATTATAGAATAGATCGTTTTGCGTGACGCAGATCGGAGAATATGTATTGAGAGCCATGAATAAGCATATAATCGTGCATCAGCGCTGGCAATCAGTTCAAAATTCAATTCCGCGAGGGTGTTTAATCATGCGAGTAGAACGCATTATGCAGCGCGTATTCGACGATAGAAAATACAGAACAGGCAACAGATAGATTTATTATTTCCGGTTCGCCTACATGCCGCACTGAAAACTCTACCGAAATTGGTTGACCAGAAGTCGATTTTCCATTACACAAAGTGTCACTCCAAAAAAATCTCATCCATCGCTGTGACGGACAACATTGTCACAACCAACGCTAATGGGTGCCCACGGTACTGGATCGTTCGGTGCGAAAATTACTGTATTCTGTCAGAGAGGAAAAACAAATGACAACGATAGTATTTATTTTGGTTTCGAAAACAATGGCTTTAAAAAACAAAATTTAGATATTCATTATATTGAGATATTTATATTCCAATTGCATCAAAGAATTTAAAGAACATTTAACTAACATTTGCGAGCAAATCCTAAAGCGCATTAAATCTTCAAACGAACGAACGTAATTGTAGCTGGACGAAGTCCAAGAAAAAGCTCAAGTGTATTGCTCCGAACTCGCTTAGGAAGAACAATTGCAGGACGGAGAAGATGTACACTTGTGGCATTATCGATAAACGAAATTATCGATCTCGAGGCTTTGTTGATTTAATATCGAATACTTATCGCTTCTTAACACAGGGATCATTGAAAATTGTACATCTATAAGTTTACGATAAATTTATAACCATTTCCCAGTGTGGTTTCTTTTTCGTATTAAATCGTATGATATGGTTTGCACGGAATGCACGGTGTATGCTGAGTGCCCGGACGAAAGAGAAACGGCGGAAGAGGCCAAAATACAAAGCTGCGGTGCATACGGCGGCGCGCCGAATCGCGCCCATAAACCGCATCGCCGTTGCATACCGCAAATATCGAAATTGTTTCGCGCCGCTGATATATGCCCGTTCGCCTATCATATTCTTCGCGCATCGCGAATCGTAATCGGTCATAACTCCTATGACGTCGGTTACGACCTCGTTTTCTTCACGCCGTGTCAGATAATGTATTAAAAACTTTCTACGCGGCACGAATTACAGCATTCGAAATATCGTGTGAAAATTACACACTTGACTTTACAGATCGCGTACTTCGTTGAAACGTCAGAGATTTATTTTAGTGTCTTTTTTTCAGGAAATTGACTCTATATCTTCACTTCGAAAGCCAATCGTTTGTTTTAGAGAAAAATACAATGGACGATCGTAAGATCTGCACTATGCAGTCCGCTCGGTTCGCAGTGATGTACCGCAAATGCATCGCAAATAACTCGAGCGTAATATCGAGCCAATCCTGACAAATCTTCTTGTATTACATGATGGACGACTGATGCCGTGCGACTGAAGCCAATCCTCCATATATTCCGTCACGCGTGCTCTCATTTTTACACTAGACGAATGTGTCCTATATTTGAATATTGGCTTTGACCGGTTTTTAACGCACGAGTGCTGTGCTCGGGAAATATTGTGCATTGCACGAAACAATCGTTTAATTGCTATGGTAAAGCATGTTGCTAAAAAATAGAACAATTTGTATTTGCGACAGGAATCGAGAACTGACCTATCGAGTTATTTAAAAAATTCTCTCCGTGCGAGAGATTGAATTCGCGTGTGTGGATTCCCATTGTCACCTCTCGATTTTTTCAAAAAAAAAAAAAAAGAGAGAGAGATAAAACAATTTGATAAGATATATTGCGAATAATCGCTTGCAAAATAGAGAAAGAGTAAGTAAATTGAATTTCTAGGGTAAAAAAAGGAAAAAAGTTCTTCGCTTCATTCCCTCGTGATAAAATTCTCAAATAGCACTGCTATAAAGAAAGAAGAAAAGAAAGGAGTTATAGATATGTACCACTCTTCATCTGGAGGTGTTATCTAATGAAGCGTAAAGAAATCGAAGTACGCTGTACATCAAATCATGAGAATTTATTGCTAATTACTTTTCCATGCCGATCTATTCGGCCGCGAGCACCGCTCGTCGTGGATTTATTGCCATTATTTTTACGCTCCCTCGTGAGCATCTGGCTAATATGTATGCGAACGTTCGAACAATCGCGATGTGATATGAAAAATATGATTTATGACTACTGATCGCCACAAAATACAAAGCTTGGTCTCCTTAAAATGGGGAATAAAAAAGGGCCGGAGCAACCTAATCGTATATTTAACAGATTCATGATTAAATAAAAACAATTGGATTTTTTACGTTATTTATTATTAAACTTTAATAATAAAGAAAAATTTATATACAAATATATAAATGTTTAATACACATTTGTCATAGATGTTTCGTAAAATTGGTTTAATACTTCATATTCAATCGCCAACTTTGTAATTTTGCTGATTTGCAAAACGCCATAAATAATCGTTATAATTGGAGCGAAATGAGAAGTTCGGCTATAATTACGATCGGAACATTGCATTTTACTAATGGCGATAATATTAGTCGTGTCACGGTGATTTACGGACATGGAACGTGACGTACAGATAATTGCTACTTTGGTGCTCGATAATTCAGCGCACTAAATTCCGTTGTACATAGATATATGTATATAAAACTGCTGGGGTAAGCTCGAAAGAAATTGATTTTGTAATAAAATATTGTAATAAAAATCACTTCCGTAAAATATTATTGATTTTTATTTATATAAAAATGCTGCTAGATAATAGAATTCAATCTTCAAATACTGTGAAAGGAATGTGATATAACAATATTCTCTAAATAATTTTCACAATTTTGATAAACGCTCGGCTGTCAAAATCACTTCCTTTCGGCTGCTCGCAGAATCGGGCATGCTTCGCATAGATGAATTCGATCGTGGGATCGAAGTCCAGGAAATCATACTTGTCAACTGCCACGTACGCCAACGCTCGATGCAATTTCCGTACAATCAAACAGCAAACATGGGTTCGTTATATATTGTTGCTCCGTCGCAGCGCACCCTTGTAATTCCATATGCAAATTCTATGCTGCGAGCCCGAGCACGTCGTGCTAGGGGATCAAATCAATATTGTATCAGGAAGGTCGGATGTTGCGTCCAGTTGAATAACTTATACCTCCACATAATCTCCGCTTCTTCCTTTCGTAATTATTGGTAACGAAATGAGACATATTAAGAAACATAACCTTAACAAAAGATAATCTATAATTTCGCAACATTTTAATTTGTCGAAATAAATTTCTTTTGACAAAATTAATTAAATTTATTTTGTCATTACATTGTAGATATTAATATATTGCTATAGAAATCGGTTATCCTTTTAAATTGCATTTTGCCACTATGTTCATTACGTATTCATTATACATGTTCGAACGAATTATTAACCCAGTAATCCCAACGCAGCATGAGGATAAATTTCTGTAGAGATATAAATTTTGCAGATAATTCTTTGCGCATTAGTGAGTTATTTTTACATTTTCTGATAAATATGCATCTCAATTTATCGTGCATGTAGAATAAAAATTTAATATAATTTTAAAATATTATGTTTTATTATCTGAAATGGTAATTTTATAACTGTTAGAGAATTGGGAGCCACTATCGATGTATAATGCAAAGGACAGAATGAAAATTTGAGACAGAAGTGCAATAGATGAATACCGCGATAGATAATAGTAAGAGGAGGGGGAGTTTGCTGAAGCACTAGGACGAAGCTTCTGATTTTCATGTATATCTATATATGTACGATCTGGGCAACCGCAGAATCTGGTCATCCATCTACATTAATCGAAACACGAACCTTGTAACATTATGAATTATGGTATTTGATACTCACGACAGCGCGATAGTTCAGAGGTCAAATTAGATTGACATTTCTATTACATTAAAAGTAAAAGTGTAACCAAAAAGTATGTATTTTCTAAAATGCTCCAAAACCAACATATACATCGGAGATTTTGCAAGCCTACAAAAAATAAGTTTTGCATCAAAATTATTATTTTAACGCCGAGACGTTAAAATATTTGCAGATGCTTCAATCTTGCATTTTACATTTAAAAAAAAACAGTGAACGCACAGTAGGTGCGTTTGAATCTACTGTGAGGATTTCTGTGAGGAATTTTCAAACTTTTCATGTTCTTTAGACGCCGAATTAAGAGAGATAGACCATAGCGTTTAGCAATATCGCACAGTGCGCAAATACCGCAAATGGACAAATATTCGCGCGATAACGAACTTTGTTGTATCGAGATACATGCGGGGTTTTTGCTAGTCGATGCACTTCGCAGAGGCGCAGGACAGTTGATAAACAGCCGTTGCTCGCGACCTATTACAAGTCCTTTTTTGCGCCAATTTGAACCGTCCCGCGCACACGGCGACGCATAAAACCGGTCGACTTGTTTATTGGAGAGCACCAAGTGTGCGTAATTTAATCTGTCATGAACACTTCCTTCCGATCGTCTGCCGCGCTTACATTTCTTCCTAAATCCGTGTTATAAAAATCACGTACATTCTCTTTTATTAGATACAAATAATTACAAAGTGAATTGTTTATAAACTCTCTCAAGAATATTGTTTATCAATATATTATTATATATTATAATGCAGTATGCAGAGATAGACACAAGTTAATAGAGGAATTGGTGGAAACAGGCGTAATATACACTGACTCATAGTTTTATAAGTCAAACTTTGTTGAAAAATTACGCTCCTCTTGCGAGGCCAATAGCGAGATAACAGAATCCAATTAGCTTTTCGTTCGCGCCGTACTTACTAACGTCTTAGAAAACTCGTCGTTGTTAAAAGTCGGTGGTTTCATGAGGCATGCTCCTTAAACTTGTTTCGTAACCGAGGTTCTTCACAAGGCTTCTCGTGGAGAACAAATTTTAATTTTACTCGTGGGAGATAATACAACTTCATTAAACTTTTGCAAAAAGTTTCTGATATCTTCAACATTATCTGCATTTTTTTTTAGCTTAACATTTAATTTTTCACTTACATATCTTTATGGTAATGTACACTTCTCCGAAGCGTACAAGACGGGATATATTTATAACATCTCACGCTTGAGCAAAGTTTTCAAATTTAATAAGATTATTGATATATTAATAAAATATTAAAAAATTATGTATCGAATAAAACTTTCAAATTAATATGGCCAAACTTCTATCGAGAAAGTGTAAGAGCGCGGAAAGAAGACCGAGTCATATAGTGTGTGTTACATTTAGCAAAGTGTATTCGTTTCCTGCGAGTGGACAGTAGGAACGTAGGCAGAGAGAACAGAAAGCGGCACCCCAATCAATAGCCCGTGATGAACGGTCCAATGGTTATTGGTATAGCACCGATAGCGTATAGACGCTCGGTCGGACCCTATGAATTATTCAATGTTAGCCAAGTGGACCTCGGTGTATTTGCTCTTGAACCAAGTCGGGCCCCCATACGGTTCCCCGTTCGGCGGCAAGAGAAAGAGGGGTTGAGGCATTCACCTGATCTCATCCTTTGACCGAGGCCGATATCAAATGCCACAACTCGCGGCGTTCTATTGACCCTGAGTAAGTCAAGCCGTACGCGTGACTTGACGCCGTTACCATCATTGCTGCTCGATAGCATGGCAAACAAGAACTCCCGCTCGCTTTAACGGATGCATTGCAAAAGTTCGCCTCGGATAAGACTGCACACTGTAATAACGCGTGAAATTATCTAATAATTTTCTCGCCTGTTTGCCAGGCAAATATTGCCGGCGGCATTATAAATCGCTCAAACATTTGCTGTTCTAGCAAGCGGATAAGAATACTCGGTATAATGAGAAAGTTCCGCTGGATATTAAACCTTATGCTTAGATGGTGATAACAGTTTTTTTTAGAAAAAAATATTATCATGTGAGTAAGGATTTATTGATACATACACTTTATTGAAATAACACATATTGTTTTCACAATTAATCAATTTTTGATTATTTTTCTAACATCAAAATCACCATTAATATTTTCTCAGTTTTAATTTTTTTATTAATTTATTAATTGAAATAGAAAAATGAACAAAACACTTATCATTAGTGACCAAAACTAGTTTCGATTAGCTCTTGTGTATCGAGTAAAAGATGAATGCTTTTATTTGCAAACATTGTGCTATGAATTGCGTCTCCCTCGGCGAGCAAGTTTAATTAGATCGAACCGTTCGTCACAAGCGGATATCGAATTCTCGATGATATCGGGAAAGGAAAAATACCGATAGTAATCGCAGCCGCGATTCGCGTATGTAATCCGGTTCGTCAATTATCGCCGATAAATTGTGTTTGGAGCCTATTATCAGTGCACGGTCATCTGCGCGAATAAATATGAAATCGCGCAATATGCATCGCACGGGCACAATGTGCTAGAAATCGTAATGATTTATTCGCTAGAATGCGTGTCGCGTCGATGTATTATTTCTTCGTCGCGCGATGTCACGTAACATGTGTTATTCATTTCGATTTCATATTAATAAAACAAATTTTAATTTGGCTTTTACAAATTATGACGATTATCACTATTTACGTAATGTCGCAAGATTATATTTTTTAATGAATCTTTCACAATTAAGTAACTTTTTAGAGTTCTTAAATTATTCATTATTTTACGGATAAATAATGAATTAATTTATAGCACATCAACTTTTTATTACAATTTTTGACAAAACTTATCAAATGCTACATTAACGTCCATATTATAAGTTTTAAACAATTAATCTCTTTGAAATGCTAAGAAAACCATTATTAATTTAATCACGAAATAATTTAATATTTTCCGTACTAAAATTTTTTAAATAGAAAGAAAAAAAGGACATTGATTTATGCAAGAGAAATTAATTTATATAAGAGAAATTAATGTATTCAACACGTGCTAGGCATTTTTCTCGTATTTTAATAAGTCCTACCTAAACTTCTGCCTTTTAATCCCATTAGTGATATTTTGCATTTCTACGTGAGCTGCGTCCGAGTTTGTAATAATAAAGCGCGTACATTTACGATGGCTTTGCAAATTATTAATTATCAAAGAAGCAGCACCGCTCTTGACGTGACAGTTGTCGATTTAGAATTTCATATTAATTAATACAACAGATGGTGTGGGATGCCCCTATGCACATTATTATTAATTTCAACGCGCACCGACTCGTCCGTCGCAAACTGTTTCCGCATTATAACTTCGCCCGATGTGAAACTCCACGAGAGGAGCTTACATTATTTCACGATATGCTTAAATTATCATAGATTGCGCCAACAGTTAGGAAAACAACCCCTAATGAACTGCTTGTTACAAGAAATATGTAATCATTATTGTTTCCAATCGATAAAGTAAGAATAGAAGAATCAAGATAAAGAAATTATCGCATCAGATTTCTATAACTAAATGTTTCATAATGTAATGAATTAATTAGCGGAAATGCAACACGTTTTAATTATTAAATGTCAGTTATATGTGCGCGCAATTTAAATAGCATGAATATATCCACAAAATACTGATATCAAAATAACTGTGATTTTACCGCGACCTAAATTTTTATTCAATACACACATTTTATTATATGATTACTTTTTCCGCCTTGCACCTGATCGTTCGTCCTGCTTTTTACCGATGTGTCAAGCCGGTCACGTTATAAATTTTAAGTAGCTTAATTCCGCGTAATTACCAAAGTTTCTGGGCTGCCTCGCAGGCAAAAGAACGGCCACCTCGGTCGGAGGACTAACGAAGAGAAAGAAAGAACAAAGACGAAGAGGAGGACCCTTCGAAACTTTTTAAGACCAAGCTCTTTAACACACGCCAACATTTTTCGGTCGGTCGTTATTTACTTTTTCCGCGTTCCCGGTGGGCGGTGGCTCGCAAGCAAGGAGGTCGATGTAGGACGGGCGACCGCCGCGAAATCGATGACATTTTGATTTATGAAGCGAAGATGGAAATCCCGCGTCGGGACACAAGACCGGAGGTCGTGTCCTGCGGGACTCCCAGACGCCTTTATTCCACAGCGACGCCAATTTTTTCGATCTACATCTCGATCATCATCGCGCGCGTCGCCCGCTCGTAAGAGAGCGCACTCGCGAGAGTGCTTTCTCATGAGATTTATGAGGTCCCGATGCTGCGGAAAAATGGAGACCGAAAATGTGCCGAAGGGAAGAATCGATCGTTTCGAGCGGTCTATATTTCGTTGGCTAGTCGGGACTAGTTGCGCAAACTGCACCATTTTTGCAAAACTGTATCGAATTTTTTACCCGAATTTTTCACAATATCGAAGTAAATTTAGTAAATTAAAAATAACGGTTTATTGATTTAACAGCGCTCTGTACTGGTTCAGAGCGCTGCAACTTTTGCACAATTCATTTGCGACTGTAATAGCTTTTCAATTTTAATGACAAACTGTTATCCGCCCCGCGATTTTAATTTTGACGGGCCGAGCTCGCAGCGCCGGCCGGTAATTCTTGCCGCAGCTGCTGACGAGTGATCGAAGCTCATCCGGCAAGGACTCGGAGCGTTGGCGGTGCGAGGGGTTGACACGTTATTTCAGGAAGCCATAGTGATTTACGCTTCGATCGCCAATGAGAGCTTGTCTCGGCGGCGACTTCTAAAGAATGTATATAACGTACATCGTTAGCTACCGCCAACAGGCTTTCACTCCCTTGACCTACCCCGTGGCTAAACTTACGCCAGGCTCGGTAAGTTATTACGTCGTGAAAATAAGGGGAAAATTGGAAAGCGGTTTAGCCGTGAAAACGGTGTCAATTACCGTCGGCGATACCGGTTCGAGGGAGGGAGAATGGCGTCTCGCGGCTTGCATCCCTCCCCGCGCAAGGGGGTGCTTTTACGCCGGCACAAAGGATGCATCGAGAAGCCGACCCTAAGAGAATATTTCTCGCCGGTGATTTTCTAACGATGTTACCGGGCAAGATTGTAATTAGCAGGCGCGGGTGAAAATAAGAGAAGAAATTAATTTATTGCGTTCGGAAACGGAAGCTACGGAATGCAATCTGATGAGACGTAACGAGAGGATAATTATGGGCTGGTCGGGGGTAATTTGTTATGTCACCCTTCCGAAAAGTGAATGATAGTCGTCGGCGGTGCGGTGATAAAGTTCAAGGGGTGAACGTGAATAGACAATGAAAAGTTTATCAGTTTCCATACCGGAGAAGTTTCTAATTACGGAATCTCGCTTCTTGAATGACTTTTTCTTGGGAAATAGATATTTGCTAGCGCAACGTAATTCTTAAATTTTGTCTAACAATTCAAACTAGTAAAAAAAACTTTCACTTTCACAATTATTATATTTGTATCTAACTTTCATTTATATTTCACGGATTTCTCGTGACGAAGAATTTACTGTTTTAGTCTTTGCAATCACGACAACTATTGGCAGCGTACAACGGCGTCAAATTGTGGCTATTTATTTCGGAACCCACAGAACTATCCGTACGGAGCGTGTTTACGCAAAGTAATAAATTTCAACTCCCGAAACTCCCTTCGAACTTTATGATAAAGCGCAGCGTCACTTACCGGTGGGTGTACATGGAGTTCTTGCCGCCTCTACGAGGTCTTCGCGACTTCCGGGCGGCGCCTCCAGCATTGTCGCGCTGCCGGAAAATTTCTTTACGCAGAGCAGGCTCAGCGCTAAAAAAAGGCAGAAAATAACAGATTACATCTTGCACTTTTAAATCGAATAAATTTATCTTTATATTGTGAGGAACAAATGTATATCTGTTTCTTGCAGCAAATGTCGCGCAAATTTTTAACTACATTTATCGTAACTATTCGTACACTTTTCTCATGTAGATGATTTGGTATCAAATCTAGACGAATAAACCATCATTCTTCGTTTTCCCTATCACTTTGCGAGATGAAATTGCGATGTAAGTTTAATCGGAATAACTTGGAATTAAGAATGTTAATAGCAAAAAGAATTCACAAGTGGATTTTCAGAAAGGAATTTCTAATTAAATAACCCCGCTAGTATAATTGTGGTATAATTACGGCACATTGCGGAGCTTGCTTAGCATTTTCAGGCGATGTAGTCCGCTTGGCATTCGATAGCTCTTTCCCAGGAAATTGGAGACGCCACCATACATATTTATAGGAGATGCGGAGTCCTTAGGGAATTTGGCAAGCTACCGGAGCACTGCTCTAACCGTTTCAGGACAAAAAGGATCAAGAGTGTCTGACCTAGCTTGCACTGCTTCCGTTCTTGATTTAATTTCATAAGACTTTTTGCGAACATTTTTGTTTCCGTTATTAAATAGAACAGGTACGCGATTTTCTCTGACATACAGTCTCGCTATTTGCGTTTCTCGATAAATAAGCGTTTGAAAATCTCATTTAAATATGTATCTATACTTTCTTAAATTTACTTTATAATTAGATATCTTACAATTTTTTTAAAAGAAACCACATTTATAAAGTTAATCGGAAAATAAATATTTCCTTTTAATATAAAGTTTCGAAGATCGTTTGACAACATGTTGAAATTTGTCGAAGCTTTCAGCGAGAAGCGTTTGTCGAGACGATTTTATTCGTTAAAACAAAAGTTCATAAGAAGCAAAATTTATCTCAAACTTGGAAATTGAAGTTTCGCTGAACGATCGCCGCTCTTTCCGTTCCCCATCCGTCATCTGGGTTACCATGTGATACGTACGTGAGGTGAAATTCGAACGCTTATATACAACGCGTTCAAGGAGACTCAGATCGCACAAAATTTTATTTATTGGGTCTCATTTATCTTCACCATTGTAGTTTTTCATGGCCTCTAATCAAAGATACGATTTTTCTATTAAATTTTTTCCACTGAAAATGTAGCATTATAATCTAACTGAATAAAAATAAAAATTAAAAGCGCACGTGGTATTTTAATAGTGGCAGTTTATAAATTAATGCAATATCGCTAATTGTATACACAATTTGTTTTCGTTAAAAACTAACTGTAATCCTTATACAATTCACTCTCATGGTAATAATTTTCTATTTTTATCCACGAGTTTATAAACTGCAGAATAAAAATGCTGCGGAATGAGCAGTGATTAAATATAATTTAAAGATGGAGAAATTAAAAATAAACACGGCAATGTAAAATCGTTGATCTCCGCACGTCGTTGTGTTAAATGTAGCATTTCTATTGTAAATGTAAAAAATTATGGCGCGTTATATTGTGGCTCTAGAAAATAGCTTGCTAAATAAAATTACAGGCGTAGGCTGAAGCTTGATTTATCGACTCACCCCGCTTCACGTCCCGCCACGTGTTCGTGATTTCGCCGAGTCTGCCCAGTCCGTTTGGTGTCCGTCCATATATTCCTCTCACATCATTCAGATGTTCTGTTTTTCTCGACCCTGCAACAATAGCATGTAACAAATATTTTCCTTTGTTGAACGTCAATAATATTTTGTTTTTTATACCATCGTTTCTATAAACCCAAGTTAAAAGAGAGAGAGTTCACGAATTAATTAAGATTACAGATTTAAAGGAACACATTTTTGTTTTATGTTAAGCAAACTGTAATTGAACATTGAAAAAGCAAGCCGAAGGCTTTTGATCTGTTAAGCATGGAATATGCAAACTTGATTTCCACATATGAATAGACGGTGATAATTAAACGAACAGTCACCGATCGACAAAGCGCCATAAACGTCGAAAGTATTTTAGCGAGCCGCGAAATAATACATTTGTGCCGGCATGCGTTATCGCGACGGCCATTCTCGTTCGGAATACTTTTTTTTCCATACGTCGAAAATTCATTCTGTTCCGCGAGATCTACGGAGATTACATTCGCGTCCGCATGGTAACTCGACGCGACGCAATTTGACGACTACGCGTAGCACATGCGACAAATGCATAATGTGACCGACTTGCATATGCATGAAGGAGCATATATGGCACATATGTGCATATGTACTGCGCCGTGGACCACAAGAGAGCAAACACGAGCGGCGGGCAAACAACCGCGCGCCACAAAACGCCAGAGTCGCTTTAGAACGTTAGAACGTTGTAACTTAAGTTTTATTGCAACCATTGCCGCAACGCTAATGGTAAAATAAAAGATTCTCTACCACCGCCAATTCTGCAGCAGAGCGCTCATTTCCCTCTTCATTACTCAGCGAGTATGCACGCGAGGAAACATGAAACATGAACAAACATTAAACGCAGCTGATATGACTTTTATCTACAGAAACGTAGTGGTCAAGCGCTTTGGATTATAAATAGAGCTATTTTATCAATTACTGCGATTACAGTCAACTTTTTGTCCTCTCTGCTACGCTCCTCCTCCTCGGCGCTGTGATAATCGCTCCAATTATTCTTCTTATAAATCAGCCCGACCGTTATTACATTCTCTGTAATTACTTTATCGTTCTGTTGGGGCAGTGCGGCGCGCGGGCATGAATTTTACACTTAACGCCGATAAAATTCAGGCGAAAGAATTTTTTTGTAATTGTCAAACGTGAGTCGAGCGCCGGCGAAACTGGTCGTAAATTCCACACAACTGGGGAATCTTTTATCTCTTAATGTGACTCTCCGCGCCGTCCCTACGCGATGCCCGCTACCGTTACAAGATAAGGGATGCCGTCTCTTCTCTCCTTAATCTCCACTTTTTTTGCCTCACTCCGCGCTCGATTTCTTAAACGCGCCTCTCTCGCGCAGCGCAAGTACAATTTCTCTCTTGCTATTTTCATTGTTCGTCTGAGTACTGACGAGAGGAAGTACAACAGCAGTACTTACGTTCATTTCCGTAATATACATGTCGGCACCAGCGCCCGAAGTAGAATGTCATAATAATGTCGAGCAAGAATAAATAAGAAACAGTTTAATGCAAAGTTTATGGAATATTTAACTTTTTAATTAAAAGAAATGTGTTTTTCAAAAGCTGCGTATTTTTCTGAATAAGTTCGTATAATAATAGATTTCGTGGAATTGTTTTAATTTCAAAAGCAGAAACGCAGCTCTTGTTATCCGGTACAGAAATTACACTTTACTCGAAACTCCACGCCAATAACTGGCGAGATTACTGGTCGCCCAAAAATATTGTATATTCGTGTACCATTGCGCCATAGTATCGGAAAAAAATTGCGTTTACTTTTGTGAGAGATATATATTTTTTCCCCCAAAAATAATACGCAATGTTTGACCTTACTAGTGCTATCCTTCAGTTTTTATCTTTTTTTCGTTACTCTCTAATTGTTATTGCCACAAAATAATTTATTTTTCAATAACAAATAAATTGTAATATTAAACATTTTTTCAAATATTTTTAAAATATAATAACCAAGAAAAATGCATTGTCTTCTTTCTTGTTTTAAAATTATTATTTTTTATTTTTGTAACAAAACTCTATTTTCTAGAAATATAAAATATGCATTTAAAAAACAAACAATATTTAATTAAATCTACGTACTTATCAAAGTAATGTTGTCAAAATATCGTACATATAAATATTAATATAGAATACATATTAATATAGAAAAGTGTACTGTAAAAAATTATTTCAAATTATATAAGTCTTAACAATGCGAATATTCTTCCCTTTTGCAACAGAAATACATAACATTCTTGAACGCAACCTACGAATATGATTCCCTATCGGTATTGACATAATCTGATATGACAGGTAGGCCTTGGGGACGTTCAAAGAGAATGCGGATATTAATACCTAAACTCCGTTGCGTTTCCAACTCCTACAAAAGCAATTTCAGATGTCACTCAAGATAAGAGAAATAATAATATGAAAATAAAGGCGAAGAGAACTTCTAAAGGAAGTCAAATCTTAGAAAATGAATATAAAATGAGAACAACAGAGCACAAATTGTAGATACAATTGTCGATACAATTAGTATCCTCGGAATACAATATTTTGAAGTTTTATATCTAATTATTAATAGATAACACAGATCTCATAAGATCACACAGACGGTGGTTAATATAAAAAGCTTCAAAGAAGTAATAAAGATATTACGGAGTTTCTGATAAGCGCAGAAATTGGCACGGAGAAAATCGATTGGTATTGCGGGAAAAAGGAAAAGAAAATTCTGATGGGCCAAGTTACATCGCGGTGGAAATTACACGTACTTTCGTCATGTTGCTCTACTCTCGAACGTTGTTCCGATGTATTTTTTTTATCCGACGTATCGAATCGACGCATTTATCTCAACTTTGCGAGATACGCGTGTATCTGAAAGACGCGCTGTTGGAAAAAAACGAGCTTATGACCCACTATACCGACGGAAATATAAAACAGACGGTGCGGAACGGTCATAACCAGCCGTTTCCTCGTACACATTTTTCCTTCGTCCAGCGAAGGAACTTTCAACGCGCTAGAACTTTGAGCTGCGTAACGGGAAATTTGCGGCCAGTAGTGGATTTTCGGAACGCGAAGGATGCAAATTAAACACTGCCGCCAGCGTAAAACGAATGGATCGTAGCTGACGTATGTACGCCAAGGAAAAACGCTCTTGGTTCTTACGAGGGATAGAATTAACTAGCGTCCGTTTAAATCTACGGAAGAGAAGTTACAAATAAGAGATAAGTTATCACGTGGATAATTAGACAGACATTTTAGACATTTTCAAATAGGACTTTCAGATAAGATATAAGCAAAGTGCACAGTTAACATAAAAAAGAAATATCGCTATAGCGTTGAAAATAAAGAAAAGATTGTAACTAATATCTATCGGAAAAGTAAAAATTCTTGTCAGTTAAAGTGATTTATTAAGCATGAGCTGTCGATAGCTTTCTGTTCATTTAAAATTTACTTGATATTCCTCTTTGAAACTCTTTTTCTAGGTCGAATAAGAAATATTTTCTTTAATTTTATTGCATCAATTATCTTTGTCGTTTTGCTCAGTATTAAGAAAATAATAAAGGTGTTTTTCGCAGTTAGTATTTTCTCTTTTTAAACTCCGTAATCGCAACGAATGAAAAGATATTTGAGGGTGAATTTTTTTCTTAATAGTCTGCGTCGAATAAAAGAGGTAATGAGCCGTTTGACAAGCATCATGGCCCTTAAGGAGCGCTTCAAGTACCACTTGAAGGTAGTTTCACAAAGAAATGATACCCTTGACGCTGCTTCGTGTACATATATAATGCATCTTGAAGGGTAATTAATCATAGATTCTTGAATTCGTCTATCGAGAATAATCAGCAGAGTTTCTATAAATTAAAATGTAGTCCAATTTCAGAGCCAAAACTGTCGGAAGAAGGTTGATTATGTAAATGATCATAAATCATAAAATAAGATAAATACAGGAATAAAATTAATTTGTAATTTGATAAGTTAAAAGTAAAAAAGTAATTAAATATTTAAAATTGGGATCTTTATTTATTAATGACTTTTTGTTTTCATTTAGTGGCGCAGAACAAAAATATTGCTTTCATTATTATGGAAGCAGTATTAAAACTGTTTCGTCTTGTTATTATTGCACGTTAGACTGTTAACAAATAATGCAACACTATATTTCGACTTATTATAAATCAAAATCCATTAATCTCATCCATTTATGAAATCATAACAGTTGAAATGAAAAGAACTTCACAATATTATATACATACTTCGCTTGCCTCGCAAAGATATCGAAATTTATGAAAATCCTGTATTATATTACAGAACATTTATGTCGCAGCTATCATTTTACTCCCATTCTCATCCCTTGAAGGAGAATTCTCGTCCTCCGTCCTCGTATATCCTTCAAGTAAATCACCGGCCGTAATTTAGGAAACAAAACGCTCCTTCGCCCGACATATCTGATGGCTTGTACGCCATCAACCGAACTAGTAGTCAATTCGTTGTGTAAGCCCGACCATCGTATAACACGTATGTTGTTCGAACATTTGGTGGATAATAACAAGGGAGCGGGAAATAACAATTCGTTCACGTTAATAAATTAATAAATTACTCTCATATTATTTACGTATAATCAGAAAATTATTTTGCCATTCTCTACTCTTGTAATAATTCATGTAATTAAACAATTTTAACGATAAAAAGAAATGATATTATTAAATAACGCAACAACTTGAGCGTTATATCTAATATAATACATTTGCAGACAAAGTATGCGTGTTATTTAGTTAAAGACACTATAACGCGAGGAATTTATGCCATTTTATCCGCAAGCGATATTAGATTTTGTGATAAATGTTGCTGGAAATTATACGTTAAATGAGATTCGAATTCATTACACGACCTCGCACTTAGCTGGAAACTCTGTAATTTGCATATTCCTCTCTGTAAGGTTATTCGTCTCATCACTGAATACGTCGCATAGTTAGTCGAGAACAGGACAACGCCGGAGTCGGAATTTACATTTTGTTGTATTACAGCATCACAATGTGATGTTATCTAAATATTATCTCAATTTTCGTGTACTTCCCAGTAGCAAATGTACTTCAGTCTTCGTCTATTTGCCGTGCCATTGATTATTGCAGAAGTTTGCTCTCGCGTCGCGACACGGTATTATTCGCGCTTATAAAAGAGATTCAATCCGGCCAAAAGAGAAGCACGATTCCGCAGATGAATCCGACTACAGCAAAATTACCATAGCCGACGAAAGCAAACTTTGCGGAAAGTTTCGAGTGGAAGCAATAACCGACCATCCTGCTTGCGAAGGCGGCGGCGCCTCCGCAAATGTATTCATTTGGAGCGCGATGATGTTCTTCTTTTTAAAAATTCACTTAATTAGCCGCGAGGACAACGGACGCGAGAAGCTAATAAGCCGAGTTGTTAAACTTTGCGATCTTTTACGGAAATAATTAAATGTTATTTAAAAAAAAAACAGATAACGATTGAAAGGTAATGTAATATTTTTTTACTGTTTATCACTTATAATTTAACAGATAGCTTCAATGATCACCGCGATAAATAATCCAAAAACAAAGAACGACACATACAATACTTTACACGCCGGCCACATCCGATCTCTATGTCCCCTATGTTAAGTTGTCCCAATAGATTTCTCCAAGGATGTTCGAAAGCCTCGAGGGTGTTTTCCTCGATGTAACTGTGCCTCGGCTGAAGGGGCTGAATGTGCGTCGAGGGGTCGCGACTAATGGAATTGATGCACCTCGGGGGTTGCTTTCGACCGCGTCGTTCAGAGTTATAACTCTTCTGGATCGTGTACCATCTTTATTTGTTGCCGAACAGCAGAATTTTATGCCCGCGTAACAAATTTGATGTCCGTCGTACACAAATTGCTTTTTTTAGTTAGCATACCAGAAAAAATTGAAATGCTGCGTTCGTCAAGTGTAGAATTAAAAATGTCCCTGCTATGGTTTGACAATACTTTCAAAAGCATCAGTTTTTCGCAGCATTATTTTAATTAAACGAAGTTGCTCGTTTATTTTAAGAAAGTCTCGACATTCACGCTTTTCGTGGATAGGTATCGGAGCGATGTTTTAAAATACACCTCGATTGTGTAATTCATCGACGTGTAAAATTCAAACGCCTCACTCAGCGCCGATGTATACACAAATATCTTGCAGAAATGTCGAGGATATCGGATGCATTCTAAAACAGACCTTGTCCCGTTATATTGATGTAACTTCCAGTCATTTAGATCTTCCTATATCCGCAATCGTCATCCTCTAACAAAGAATTGATAAATATCTGTTGCAAAAATAATACACAAACCCCAGAGAAACGGCGCGTCGCGTGACAAAAAGTGATCGTCTTGAAGTAAAATACAATATCAAAAATTAAGTGTACTTATTTCTAGTAATTGAAATATAGTACACTTTTTATTCCCTTGAGAAAAGTGGTTTGTTCTATCGTAAATATAAAAACTCGCTGAATAATGCAACTTTATTGACCAATCTAATTTTTATGAAAAGTATTTTTAACAGATATGCAATTTTTCGCGATATCTTCTTAGCAGTGAAAACTATTTTCTGTATTTTCGATGCAACATCTATCCCTGCGTAAGCTGCTTAAAACTTACAATGCGCGTGCACGCACCAGAAACGCATACGATAACACGGGATACGGATTTGAACAAATACAGGGCCATCGGTGGCGGTAACTCTGATGTATCGATGGATTAGAAATCCGACGACGCCATTGGAACGGGATTTTCCTTCGACGAAGTCTATCTCCTTCTCGCGAAAGGAAATTTTGCCGTCGTAAAACTCGTGCCAATCCGGGAGATGAGCCACCGCGATGACGAACTTCTAACTGCGGCTTACATGCGGAAATCGGCCGCTCGCCATTCCATCCGGGAGACTCTTTTTTTTTTATGATGCCGTTACCCTACTTTGTAACCGCGTTACTGCCGTTGCATAGCAACTGCAACAATGATCTGAGATAGATGAGACGAGATTTTATGACAGAATCCTGCCTGATTGGATACTTCGAAAGAATGTTATGAGAAATCGCTATTTCGTGCACTCATCAATTTTCATCATTCGGTGAAAACTGCACGCGGCAACGGGAATGAATTACGGCAGCGGAATTTTTTATTAAAATAAAATGATATTTAATACATGTTTTTGAAGATACGTTACGCTTCTAGGGCAATTCGGGGTTTTGAATAAAAATGCGACGATTTACAGCGTTCTTTGTCCATCTGATAAACGGCGTCGGATTCTTGCGACATTAGGTTCACGATAATGGAGTACGTGCATTGTGGCGAGCACAATGACGACCTCGTCCGAACATCTCGAAAACGAGTGCCCCTGGCAGTTCTAACAGATTCATGAACGAATGCCGAGAAGGAGAGCATTGCCGAATAATGCAGTTGTACACATACTCATAATAATTCGAAAATCCTTTATACTCGTGCTTCGACATCATCTCGGTTTATTATCGAATCGCACTGGTATGCAAATAAAGCTGAATAAACATCATTTAAACTGCATTTGAGTGTTGGAATGATAATAATGCAGTACATCGTTTGTAAATCTGATTATATAATATTTTATAATCGTGTTTTTTTGCAGAATGCAAATTTATGCATGCCTAGCATCCAGAATGTATGAGCAGAGCAAATTTACATTGAATATTTTATTTATAAACAGATTGAAGTACAGTAACATGCTATTGATCGACTCGGGTTACGTCATTTGCGGAAATCTACAGGAATACAGCGCGAAACAATGGCAGCAAGCCAGAATAACCGTAAATTCTATCCTCTATCTAGACGACATAAAGTTACCCTTCGTCCTGCGGTCTCTATCTCTTTGGCGTCAACTTATGTTTCCGTATATATACATCGACCCATCTTCATCTTTCTCCCTTTCTCTTCAATGAATACAAAGAGATTTCGAGATAACTTGAAATTGCATGAGAACACTTTTAAGTTATCGCGACCATCACTCGCACATAAATTAAATAAACCGCATTCCATCGCGCAAAAATGAAACGGAAATTGTTGCGTTACGTTACGTTTATCGTTTATGACTTAGTAGTTAAATTTTTCAGTTCTATTTTCAGATTATTGCAAATTTCATATCACAGTTGAAAAGACTGCTAGCAAGTCACGTCGAAATTATATTAAATATTGATTAGAATTTCAAATTTGTAAAAGGAACTGGTATTTAATACTTCACGAACTTTCTGACGCAATAAACGACTTATGTAATGCATAATAATATGGCAAATATCGTAAAAATGTCGGAGGAATACGTTAACTTCACTCAGATCTCAAAGAGACGCATTTTATCTTGACATTTCAACTTCATGGAATTTCCGGTGAAAACGTATTTCCGTCGTCGGTGGCGTGCCAGCGAGAATCATCATAGATGAATGCGAATTGTATCCGATACGTTGCAATTGCAGGTGTTTGTAAATGTCAGAATTGCAACCATCCGAAGTTTTCCGCGCGAAAACTTTTAGCTCGAGAGAATACTTCGGGAAAGTTTCGTGTAGCCACGAGAATGCATCGGTGAGAGTGTTACAGAATTTATGAAGTCTCGACAATGTGACCTGATGCTATCCTTCTAAAGATCTTTCTTGTGATCCCATCCCTCTCCTTTCTAGACTTCCGCGCCGGAAGTCCTTCCTGCATAATGATGAAGCTGGAAAAAAACCGCAACTAATAGGAGATCGATTATAATAAGACAGCTAAGTGCTGCTCTTGAGAAATTATAAAAATTTTTTAAATTAAATTCGGCCTCGTTTCTGATGAGCGTGGAATTTATGTAAAAAGTCAACAACAATATCAGGAAGAATTCCTGAGGGACGTAGGCGTTCCTGATGCAATAAATCCAATCGCTCGAGAGTCGTGCCGACATCAAATTCGCGTTAAATGCGTAAAAGCGCTAGATACCACGCGTTACTATTTTTTTTATACAATGTTGAACAAATAAAAATCACGAGAAAAAAAAATAAACGAATAAATGGCATCCTCAGAATAATATTGATTATTGGTTGCGTCATGCTAGTCGTTATTAATTTTCCAATATCTGTGGTTTTGACTATGGTTTTTAATTGTAGCTGTTTTGTCATCAACCTTGTTGTTTACGTGAATTTGTTCATGCGACAATAAAACCGCGTGTTCTCCATTTAACGCATTTGTTCGAACTTGAGACAATAATGTGCCCAATAAAATAAAATGAAATTAATATCCATTGCATAACGCATATGGAACAAAATTGCGTATTAAATAATTACATCTCATTGAATTCATACCGATCTCTTTTCATTTTCTTCGTCCAAATACCATCCATTCAATATCTGTTTTTACACAATTTTTCATGAAAGTATAATTTAGAACAAATCGAAATAAGAGATGTTGGATAAAAATTTGAATTATGATAAAATAAATCTATCAGTGTAGTTAAGCAGTAAATTATAAAATAATAATAGAAATTTTGAACCAATTTTAATTAAGTCAGAAAATACAAACAATCGTTGAATATTTAATAATTCCATTCTTTCTTCTGAGAGATATGATTTCACAATGTAAGATTTATTAAATATGTATATTACTTATTAAACTTTTACAAGTCACATGCAAACTGACCATCATGCTCAATATTTATCTTTTCGCGCTTATTGCCTTGGGAATGCTTCCTTCATTTGTTATTAATTCTGCAATTTCCACGTGTGTACAAGAGTAGAGTGATCTATTTTCAGTCTCGAGATTTTCAGTCTCCAACTTTCAGTCTCTCCATCATGGTCTTTCTCATTGTCCGCGGAAATCTGTTTACCCGCGTCACTGTGACGCACTTGGCACACTCCCTTGGCTTTCCCAAGTTTGCTCAGGCTAAGCTGCCAAATTGGCTGCCATTACTCATGCGTACACCGCGAAATAAGGTGAGGAGAATTCTGCTTAAAATAGAATGCGGAGGGGAAAGAATAATCGAAGGCAGGATCAACGGGAAAAGTTGAGCGCGAAAGAAAATGAAAAATTACTATATTGTTGCGACCGAAGTTGAATTATTACAAAATCGCGTCTGCGGTTCATTATACATTCATGCCGAAGAATTTGTGCGAATAAAACGACAGATACGAAATGCAAGAAGCGTTTCTCGTTAGTGCCAGCATATATAATGCTGTCTCGCACAGGATCGGAAAATTTTCAGGATATAAAAAAGAAAGCTGTCTAACGTCATACGTCCATTCGCAATGTCAGTGTAACTTCCGACAATGCAACAATTTCTTCCTTTGGGGTCGATCGCGTTGGCTTACGGAAGATACAAATCATGCATTGTGCTGGATTGCAAAGACGCACAATAGCACGTCGGATATGCATTTGTGACAGGTAACATGCACTTTTATGTTACTGCACTGCGTCATTTCGACATGTAGGCGGCTTACGCGTGTTACCATGATTCCTTCTTTCTTCCCGTTTGTGTCTGCCCTCGTATTTTCAAGTAAATGTCGCTGAAAATGTCTTTTCTTCCACTTTAAGTGGAAGAGTTTTAGTTTTTTTTCTCTCTTCTTTTTCGACGAGCATTTCTCCGTGAATGATAATGCTGCTTTCCGCGTTCAGTTATATTCCCTTCTGGCAAGCTACTTCCGCAACTTTTATTAAGATGCAAAAATAACCTTTAGCAATATCGTCGATCTGCATTGTGCGCCTGTATCCATGCACTCTTGTATCGCGCACATATAATAGGGAAACGAATGCGATAGTAACAATTCGCAATAAATGAATAGTATAATTGGAGAGTGCTCGCGTTGCAGACGATTTCAGTAGTAACGTCCGCCCGTAGTCAGACGACAGAGACGCGCATGCAAACACTCAATGCTGCCGTTAACATTTTTTATTGTAATTTTTTTACAATACCATCTCTATACAAAGAAAGATTTAGGATATTCATATAAAATACAAGAAGCTTTTCTATTCAATAATTAATCTTCCACACTAAAAGTTTCGTGAGAACCAAATACAGCTACAATTAAGCTCTATATTATTTATTGACGCTCGAATCGAACGTATTCTCTCGAACACGCGAGTCCCATGTTAAGAAACAAGATCCGTACATACATAAAATATCACTCAATGTTTCTTATATTCTTTTTTACGATATCGTTTCGTCAATATGCCGTTGTACACATCCATCGATTCCAAATGCGATCTTTCACCCGCGAAATTTTTTATTGGATTATGTGTATTCAAAGGGATTGATATGTATTCAAAGATGCTACTCACTCGCCGGAAATTTCAGTGTTCCTGCTGACGGAACTCTAATAAATCCAGTAAAGAGTCAGTCTGTTTCCAGTGAACTTGGCGTCTGGTTGGTTAATATTTTTACTGCTCGCGCTCCCGCATGAACCTTTAATAAAACCGCGCATCTACTGAGTTGTGTCTATATTATTTCGCGAAATATTCGCTCGAGGTTACCAAGCTCTCTCGAACATAAGCAAACGGGAAATATACCGTAGACTGGTATGAGATACAGCTGAAACAACAAAAGCACGATTACCGAAAAAAAAAACGTGAACATAGAGTCACTTAAGCGCGATCTAATAACATGCGACCCGGAAAATTTCAAAATGTATTTCAGACACGATTAATATATGATGAAATTTTTCCCAATAAAACCCTTTGGATAAATATTTTTTACATAATATATAAAGTAGCGTGCAGCTGTTGGTATTTTAGAAGAGACGGGAAAACAGAAAACGAAATTCTGCAGGGCAAAACTTTATGGTATAAATTTTAATTTTGATTGAAATCGGCGAATGTTGATTTACCTTTGCTACATTAACCGTAAAATACTGAATGATATAATTCATATGTTTCCAGCTTTTATTACAATGCAATATCCTTTCATATATGCATATGTCAAGAAAAGAATCCCATCTAATTTAACGTGGAATTGAAATAACAGTGCTAATAGATTTATAAATTGATTTTACATGTGTTATAAGCATTAACGTAAAAAAGGACGTCGCTAACGGGAGTAACAATAACGTGGTTATTATACGGCACGTCCTCGGATACGCAAACAAAACGAAAGTACGGAAAAAAAGTTTTTCCCCGCGCTGTTGGCAGCAAAACGCGGCTTTGCTCGCGAAACTTTATTATCGGGTCTGCCATCGTGTTAAAAAAGAAAAGACGGAACGATATCCGTTTTGCTACGAAAGTGTACGCAGTCGTTTTGTTTTCAGTGTCCCGCAGAACCGTGGGAAAGTTTGCTGTTGGAGTTAAAGATATTATATAATAAATAAATAAAAATATATAAGATTAAACCGATTACGCACACATTAAAAGCGATTAGAATTTGTAAGAAAGCGGAAAATAGCTATTTGTATAACTATATTTAAAAAAATTAAAATTTTCTTCATTATGAGAACACACGATTGCACAAATTATACATTTCTATTCATAAATATTGTTCACTTTTCAAACTGCGTTAAACTTTTTATGTTAATAAGCTTTTCATACAAACGAGAATTATTCATGAGCTCTTATAAATTAATGAACATACAGGAACACAACAAGTAAAATACAAAAAAAAACACGCGAATTTTGCGCTCGGGGAAATAAGGGATTACATTAGCGCGTGATGAAGTGGCTGTATTTCACGAATATGAATTATAGAGGAGAGTTTGCCGAAAAGCTAGGGACGTTATTTTGATACTGATCGGATAGCGGATACGAAATAACATCAGAGAAAGAGAGAGAGAGAGAGAGAGAGAGAAGTACGCAAGAGCACCTGCGCTACATCTTTGACAAAAGTGAGACAGAGGACGAATTACTGGGAAAATCTAAAAGGGAAAGCGCGAAGTCAAGATTTATGACGTACTAATATTGATACAGGAGCCATAAATCAGTTATCATGTGACTTCTGCCCATTTGTACTTAGTTTCCTTCAGCATGATTCTCATAAATCAAATTTTGCAAATTTTGATTGTTTTATATAGAATGCGTAATGTATAATTTATTATAGAAAACAATACGAGCACGATGCATTCTTTAAAAATATATCCTAAAGATCTCGAACTTTCTCAATGTATAATATTAGAATAATATCTTAAAGTAAGAAATAGTATTGTGCTGTAAATTCTCCAGACTATGATTTTAAAGTGCGATTTTGTGTAAAAATATAAAAATAAAGATTACGAAGATAAAAAGAATAATACGACGACATAGGGTTTTCCGCATCTGTCGCAGTTGACGATAGTTTATGTCTTGTCACGTCATTCGGCGCAGCACTATATTATTGCGCTAGGTTGTGTGTCACGCGAACGTACACCACGCACCTATGCGGATACGGTTGCACGGAAGAGAACGTTACATTACGTGTGCTTCGTAATAGTGCATTACGATGCATTACGTTACGAAAACGACACGAACGAGAACGGATGCATTACAATTGCAGATAACTGATCGTGTACTTCTATTCCTCGTCCTTTTCGAAAGCATTTTCTTCAAGAAAGTTGAAAGCTATTATGTCTCTTCCTATATTATTTTAAATATTTGAAAATATGTCCGAATAAGTCTTTGAATATTTTACAGATTTTTCTAAATTTAACGTATATGAAATCCCTAATTTTAATAAAATGAAAACTCATGTACCATTTTGTTATATGCAAAGCAAACTTTTATATCAAATAAAGAAGAGCGTAAGCCACTTCATCTAGATACGTGATCAGAATTATCCTAGTTTATGCATATGCTTTTTACTATGTCACATTGCTTTAAAAAATAATTTGTTTGTGAAAATCGTAAGTGAATGCGTCGTTGCGTTGCGTTTGAATTTAATAGTTTAACTTCATTTCAAGCCGTCGACAGCTGCATTGAAAGTTCGCGAGACATTGAAGATAATATTCCGCGGCTCTCTCTCTCAGCTAAAGTATACGCCAGAAAATAAAGTAACGAGCGAAGTTTCTACAGGCAAATATACTTTTTTACACTCATGATGGATGGCTAAATTAATATCGTTTCGTTATTTTTTCTTTTTTTTTTGCAAATGAGAAATATTCACCGGACTCTACGGCGACGAAAATAAAATGCGATATAAAATTTTCCATTGTACAAATGACGAAGAATAATTAAAACAAATAAAAAATTCACGAGCAGTCAACTGTATAAAAAATGGAAAATATTATTTCGGTGAAACGTAGATATTTCAATAAACGTTAATTACATGAAATTTTCATTCCCTTTAATATTGTTGAAGCTAAATAAATTTGAAGCACGCTACACAGAATTGCTTGATAGTTAATTAGATCCGAAATATTACGCGAAAGAATTTATTACGTTGTCAAGAAATCCGTGAAAAAGAACTCGAATAAACAAATTGTTGATTTTTTTTTATTCATCTGAATTAAACGATCACTTTACAATTCGGGTTTTGCAGAATTCAGACGAACCTCGCTGACCGGCAAAACAAGGTTAACGATTTCTGAGCGCATTTGCCCCGAGTACGTGGTACAGAGCTTAAAACCTATCGGGTTACTCGCCGTTAAAGCCGTGTTTCAGGTACAACGCGCACACGGCCGCGCGGAAGCGTCCGCTAATGAAACGCACAATTAACTGTTATCACCGTCGCGCATCCTGGAACTTCGTTAATCGAATTTTCGTGCGATTACGCGCATTTTCCCGTTCAATGCAAAACGCACATTAATCCTTCCCATAAGCAAATTGTGCAATTGGCCCCCTTGCCCTCCCCGTAACTAGCGATCAATCGCGTGACATTTGGTAGGTGTTGATTAATTGGAATTAAATTGACGCAACTTGCTATGTAGGACGTAACCGTAGCAATTATATGCATGCCGAATTGCAATTGATTTGTAGTGCAGTTAGCTAACAATGAAGTGAAATTCATTATTGCGAGGTTGAATAAAAAAATAAAGTAACGTTTGCAATTTTCCATCTAGAATTATATACAAAATTGAAACGCATATTTTTGTTGCATCTTATTTTTGTGATTTTTAATTATATTTTCTTTTTCAATCCAATTAATAGTTGCCAAAATTCGAAAACCACGCGTTAACGAACCTTTAGCAAACTAATGAAGCCATTAGCAGTCTATGCGAAAAGTACATAGTTTACACAGGTTCCTTATTCGTGTAAGAAATGGCCGAATGTGAGACGCGTCTATTCACGCTGAGTCGAGCCGATCTACAAATGGAACGTGAATGCAAACCACGCTGAATGGTAAACGGCGTAACGTCAGGGGGATGAGTTTAAAGCAGTAGTCGCGGAATCCTCGATTTACTTCACGCGACGAGCAATTTGACGGAGTGCGCCATAAAGGGAAGTGCCTCAAGTTCGAAGGAAGGCGTCCTTGCTTGAGCAATTTTGATAATAGCGACCCGGGCGACATCGGATATCATTGTCGATCAGATCTATTCTTATTCTAGAGAACACCGAAAATATTTCAGTAGCTTGCCATGCTCTTCTGTGATTTAAAAATAGAAAAATAAAATATTTTATTTCTGAAGTATCACATTTCCTTACTTTTATTTCGCGATCGCAGAATTATGTTGATTGTTGTTGGTTAACTTAAGACTGATTTTAGAAAAAATTAATTTTAAAGAAATTTCAAAGAAATTGAATTTCAAAGAATTAATAAAGTCTAATTTGACGTAAAAGAAAATGCCGAACCAAACGCGAGAAACGATGAATAAATCAGCATTTTAACAAACGTGAGCACAATCTCAAGATTGATTCGTATTGAGCCTCTCGAGCTAGTTTAATAATACAGGCTCCAAGCGCATATATTGATTACAGCCGCCTAACAATGAACGCGTCGGTTTCGCAGTCGTTGTTCCATTTATGCCAATTTCCTCCGAAGCGGTTCCAAGCTGCTTCGTTACTGCTCATTGAGTGTGTTCCAGTAATCTTATTAGTCGAACCTTAGTCCGGACGCGCGCGCCGGCGACTGGAACGCTCTGATAATTCTACTTGGCTTTCAGTGCACACGCCTCGATTTCACATTCATACTAACGTATTCACAATCTCCATTCCGCTTGATATTATTTATTAGAGGTTTAGAGGTTTAAAAATTAGCTTATTTTTTGTTTATCGCGTCTCATATGTGGAATAAATTTTTATTCAAAATAACAGCGCAGCAAAAATAGTTAGTTGAGAAATATGAAAAATAAAATTTGTTTACGTACTAAAGTTGGTCCCATGTCTTTTAAATAATTCAGTTTAATTAGACGACACGAATAAAAGATGATTCGTTTACGACAGGATGCGTAAAGAATTGCGCAATTTCACGATACGTAAACAAGAATGGCGAAATATTTTTACAAAACACGAGGGAATTCTTACGAATGCTCCAGGTTTGTGCGACCCATTTTTCTCCGGTGCCGTCACACTCGAATTTTTTACAACAACGGCACAACTTCGGAGCAGTTTGCGGCCGCTTAAATACGTGACTTCGTGCCACGAATAACTGATCCTGCGAAAACAGAGGAATAAAATGTTCTCGGAGGACGGGACGGTACGTTACGAAGCGCGATGCCATCCCAGGAACTAATTTCGACCCTTCAAATCCTCCTTGAGCTATCCATCGCTGAATCCACAGACAGATAAAAAAAATAAAGACGACTTTCTCTTTCTCTCTTTCCGTGCTTTTGCGCGAGCGTCAGAGATAAATTATATTAAAATCCGTCTTAAGTGTGAAATTGAATCCCGATTTTTGAGGACAATAGTGGCTGCCGTTTGAATAGCTTTCATTACAATAAAAGGATTAGCCCGGCAATTTGCAAATAATTATCGAATCTACAAAGAAATTTCAAATGGCGCTCAGAGCAATTATGTTTATTAATTAGAGCGTTTTTAACTAAAATGCGACGATATTTCGCAAATTTTGCTCATCTATAAAATAATTAAAACAGGAAATACTCCGAATGTGCTAAAGTAAGTCCGCAATCGCAATTTTTTTAATTGAAATTTGTGGAATTTTAAAGAGGAGGTAGCGCGTTACTGTTATAAGAATAAAGAAAATCGACGAGAAGCTAATCACCCGCGATAAAAGGGATTACGCGCTTCTGTATAAAATTACGAATAGAACGATAAAGAGGCTCGAGATAATACGCCGGTGCGGCAGATTTTCGAATGTCGCGAAAGGATTACGCTGTAATCCACTCGGTAGTTAAGGCTTATCGTTCCGTAGAAAAAAAATTTCGCAACTTGTAACTGCGGACACATAATTGCGAAGGTGTTTGTGAAAAAAATTTGCGATGTTTAAACATTTGCATATGAAAATTTTGCATTTTTAAATTCTTCAAGTTTTTATCTCACGATAGTTCATTGCGGAGAGTTCCGCGCGAGGCTCACGTAAGAATAACACGCGGACTCGACACAGCGGCGAATACAGAGTTGCGCGTGAACGTGCGTGAACACTTGAAATCTGCACGGCAATTCTAACCACCGTAATATAACGTTCGCCCGCGCAAGCACGGATCTACACTTGCGGCAGTCCAAATAGTTAACCGCCACCGGTCGGGTAGCTCTATTGATTTGGTGGTCCCGACGTGACATAACGCGGTTTTGCAGATCCCGACGCGGTGTTTCCCAAAGTGTGAAACACACTGTACGTTAATTCGTCCCGTGACAACTTTCCGATGGGCGATAACTATTGGGAATCGAGCGGATAAAATTGCCGATCGGAAGCGTTAGAGCGGAATATCAGATTTTAACTTCGTGTAAACTTTTTGCCGTCGTTAGCTTGCGGGCTCCGACCCGTGTGTTATTTCTAGAATTACAACGAAATGTCAGTAGTAACACAGCTACTTCCTTTGTCCAAACGAGAGGTAAAATTCACTTTGCTAGCTAGTAACGACTTCAAAGAAAACTCAGTTAAGTGACACCACGATTTTACGTGCATTTTTACGCTTCTGTCAAATATCATTGCTGCGCTACGCATCACGCGCAAGTCTTCCATTATTGCGACGGAAGAGGGACCGATTTACATCGATTCGAATAGAAAATTGTAATTAGATCGAACGAGTACCGACACCTGCGCTTTACGACAACATAAAATTCGCCGAAATTATATGAATAACTGCTTTTTCAGCGCGTCGTCGCCGCGATATTTTATTTTTACGATCGCAACCATGCAACGAAACTCGTCGGCCATGCAACTTCTCTCATACGTTTGCGAAATAAAAAGGAACAGCCTTGGGGAGATGGCGCCGACCCAGGAGAAATTATGCGGAATACCCACGGTTTAGCGACTAATAAGCGCACAAGATTGGGACATAACAGTCGGACGGATTTGTGAATAATAAAAATTATGAAGAAATTATGCGAGTTTCACGACCGGTATTTAATTTCGCAAAATAAACAAAAAAAACCCGCAATTTTTAATTAAACTTTTTCTTTGTGACATAAAAATAAAAAAAAGTTAATATTTCAGTGAAATAAAATTAATTATTAATAAATTTTTTGCTGCATATCATTCAAACTATTTAATTTTTACAAAATTTTTATTTTTGTCTATGTTGTGTGCAAATCAATATTATTAAAGTTTAATCTGGCTAATAATAATACTACAAAGTTAAATTTGAGCACTTGGAAGTTTAGTTGAATTAAACTTTGATAATAATCTAACAAGCAACTGTAGCAGCAATCAACTTTAACCTTTAGTCAATAACGGTAATATCGAAGTTTATACAATAACAATAAAAAGAATATTTCTAAAATTATCTATCGTTGTACTCTTAGGTAATGGAAACTTTACCGTCTCGCCGTGTTCTCTCGGTAAAATTTCATATTGAAAGGTTTTATCCAATTTCGTAGATTATGTTCAGTCCAGCGCACTATCATAGAAAAATATTCTCAAGACAAGAACTTATCTTTGAAGGTAGGTCGATCGTTATTGCACACTTGATCGGAGAACTCGATATTGCAAGTTCCTTCAATATCTATCGATCCTGCAATTCCAAGTTCGTCCGAATCAGTCAACCTCTTCTATCTAATAATAAATGGCGCGTTATGTTAAATGATATTCAACCGAGGGAATAATCAGATAGCGAGAAAAATCATACTACTAATAATAATTTAGAAAAAGAACTGTTTCTCCGACTTAATTCTCTACAAATACGGCGCACTTCCGTAACGAAAATATATTGCTGGCACGATCGGCGACACGGAAACTTAATTAAACAAACAGATAAATAAAACAAACAAAACTCGGCGCATGTTCAATCTCAAAGGATTAATTTATCTTTCGGTGCGCACAGTTGGTCGTACGCGCCGTTTTTTTTTCCCCCCACTTTTATTGTTTTTATATTTGTAATCCGTCGTTTTCACTGCCGGTCGAAATGCACATGTATGTGCGTGCACCTATCGATCGACGTTTGCATAACGAGGTGCCGTTATCGTGCGACGCGACGCTATCAACGTGCACGATCATTGCGGTGTAGATGTAGCTTTAGTTGCAGCAGCCACTTTGTGGTGCCATTGACGTCAGAGCGGATCTCTAATCACTGCTTGCATTTCATACACCGAACAATAGCATCGTTTTACCGGGAGGAAAGACGAGACGTTTTCATTCTTGATATAGATATCTTAAAGAATAGGTGCATAATTAATGGAATTTCAATTTAAATTCATTACGCGTGGGTTTCATTTATGCGACATTACCAAACAATGTGATAATAGAATAAAATTCTGTTTTTTGCAGAATTGCAGTATTACAAATAAAAGAGTGCTTACATAAAAAAATTCATTGCGCGTTGACGGCATTTATATAAAAGCAAGTACAGCACGCAAAATCCATATCACATATTAGTTTTTTTACGAATATTTTTATAACAAATAATTCACAATTTCTGTTACACATTGTTACAATAAAAAAAACTTACAATGCTATTTTATTAACAAAGTTAACATGGTTTATCAAAAATATTTTTTTTTGAATATTGTTATAAACATGTAGTACGCAAAATAATATAATGACATAATAATATACAAAATTAATTTTAATTATTAATACGTATTATTATTAATAAAACAAACTTTGATTGTATGTATATAATTACGTGTTAAATGACGCAATTAAATGTACAAAATTTTTATAATAACTTTATCGATGAAAAATATGTTGCAGAATTTATATTTTCTTTAAGCTTTTGTCTGTTGAATATGAATGCATTGTCTGCTGTTCCGGAAATGTTTCATGGATCGCTGTCATCTTTGCCCGCGGAAAACCTACGTTATAAAAATACTTTATTAAGATTGTAGATAAGTCGGAATATGTATTGAATCCGATTGTTGATGAAAAAGCAGGTTATAAGAACGGCACATCATAATCCATTTCTAATGCGGTTTCTGCGCCGATGTGACTATAAAATTTCTTTACGGGATCGTAAAGCGGAATTGAAATCGCGCAATCGATATCTTATAAGTATGTTTGTGGCCTGAACTGAAATGACGCAGACTGTAATTATAGTATATATATATATATCTATATAAATTCTTGGAAAAATACGTTTTTACATTACGCTGTATAAAATAGTGATGTAGACATTTTAAAAAATTGCATTTTCAAGCTTTAAAATGTTCAAAAAGTAAGAGATCCAATAACTTTATATCAAATTAAAAGCATAGAAACTTTAATAAATTTTGATAACCGAAAATTACCTCTAATTTAAAAAAAACTATTGAATCCAAAATTTTCGATCTCTAGCCTTCGAAATAGCAAACAATTGCAAAATTAATTTGATCTAAAAACTTGAGGATTCTTTACATATTTGCTTTTTATAATGCTAAAATCGGGAAAGCGAATCATTTATAAAAATATCTAGTTAAAAAATATCACAGTTATCGAGAAACTTTCAACGTCGCCTTCCAATTTTTCGCATCGGCGGCTTAATAAATACCTTTATCATCAAACATGATTTTTGACGTTGCACTCCTTCGCATGAGGTTCTTTCGCCGTTAGGTTCAGTCTGGTCCTCATATTGAGGAGACGTGCGGAAATCCAACTTTCAATAAGCCGGCAAGACCTTATTAGATGCTTCCATCCTGCTCGCAAAGCAATTCAATTTACCGAGAGAGATTCACCGTTGCGGAGATGATGGAAGAAAATCGGAGATAGTAAACGAATAGAAAGAAAAAAATTATTGCAAGCGTTCGATGACCAGAAAACCGGAAAAGGGCCGCAGAGATTTTGGTATTTGCGAAAATTTCATCCTCTAAGCCGTACCAATCATCTCGCCTACAATGATAAAGGTATTTATTAAGCCGTCTGTACGAACAAATTGGAATACGATATTGAAAGTTTTTTTTGGAATATCACTGAAGACATATAAAATTTATTTGATTTTTTTTTAATACAATGTAAACTTTTATAACAAACGATGTGTGAAATAGGGGTGCAATATGAGAACAATTATATCTATCTACAAGGTAGATATTTACAATCTATATTTTCCACCGAGTAAATGAACAAATTTCTTTCTGTTTTCTCTTCATATTGATCTTTTTATAGACATAATCTTTATTTTAAAAAATTTAAACAAATTATTAACAACTGAAAACTCTTTAATTAATATTATGTATAATTTATTCATAACAACAGGAGAAAAGAACTTGAAATTTATATTTATTGCGACGAAATTCATCTACGAAATTGCGTAATTGAGCCGACTGCAAATTTGACGACTGAGGAAAAAGGGAGTACTTTCTCATAAGAAAATACAATCACGAAGAGAAATAAAGGGGCGAAGAAAAGAGTAAGAACGACACGTATATATGTATATATATATAGCAAGCGACGAAAAGAGAAGGAAAGGATTTGCGGATTCTATTTGCGCGCTGGGTGGTATCGCGTATACTGAAAATATCAGGGCTCTACGTGTTTATATGTATGCGTGACGAATACACGCGCGCGAATTGTTGTACAGCGGATAGGAAAAGCAATTTCCACCCAACGGCGATGCTGAATATGTCCACCATTCGAGCTACTTTCCTCTCGACTGTTCGGAGTCTCGTCATCGTTCCTCCGCGTCCTGAATAAACGCCAAAGGCGCACAAACATTGCAAGGAATCGTAGAAATTAATTACACCTCCGTAGACTGGCTCGCTAATTAAACTACCAACCATCAATGAACATACTCGAGCAACTGAGTAGTCTAATTCATCCTTTTTTTTTAAACGCTCGAATTACTGTCTGCGAATATTGTGATTACAATCTTCCACGGTGAAAAATATAATTACAACCGTTGCATTTGCAGATGATTAAAAAAAATCCTTTTATTCATAGAGATGCTAAGTAATTATGTTTTCGTATTAATTAATTTAACATTTAAGCCGAAATCCATAAATTTTTGGAGGTTAATTAATTAATTTTATTAATTAATTTTATTTTTGCCTCGGGCAATCTGGTTTGTTAGCAATTAATATTCATATAAATTACAAACAATTACTAATGTATCCACATTAATAATAGACATTTTGGAAAATGAGCAGCGATAATAAAACATTGTTACGCCGAGAAACAATCTGATTGCATTCGCAAGGACAGCACAAAGTAAATTAATGGTGTAAGCAAACGTAATTAAACGAGGTAAACATCTAGGTATCGGCTCGTTGATGGGACCACTTGATTCTCGAGTGGCATGTGTACTTTCTTCGTATACCGGTTTGCTTGGTCAACCAATTATTCTTGAACTTCCGAACATCCACCAATTTTGCTCAATAACGCGATCAAATAACTTCGGCAAGCTATTAATTAAACCGAATTTCGATCCGCCGCAACCAATCAGAAGTTAACCGCATCGACCGACAAAGTTTCCAAAATAACGGCAACGCTGCCGCACCGGGCAACATGTATCACTATTTTATATTTCAACAAACGGGAATGGGATAAAACAACGTGCACACGTGCGTAAACCCGGGCAAGCAAACGCACTACGTTTTTCAACTTTGTAGTCTCTCTCTATCTCTCTCTCTCTCTCTCTCTCTCCCCCTCTCTCCGTCTCCCTTTCTGAAAGGGAGTTTTCCACGGAATAACAGTCCACGTTCAAAGAATAAATTTGAGCTATGAGGTTGCAGGTTTCCGGGGAAACCAGCTACTCTAGTAAAATAAAGAGAAATCCATTTAGCTTCTTTCATGAAAATATAAGTAATTGAATTAAACTTTGCTCGCGTCGTGCGATGCACATGTAGCGTTTTCTCGAGTTTGCCGAACCATTTCCATTTCCATCGTTCGCGAAACTCACGGCAAACGTAGTACTTTTAATCAATTAGAACCGAAACTCGTACGTCCTTCTCTTTACGTATAACCGAATAAGTAACCGACTATGTCGCAGATTCAATAAACTGTGCACTGAGTTGGAGATCGATAGGAACTGCCCTCTCGACCTCCGCAGTACTTCCTCAATGAACACGGATGCCTCGCGGCAATGCTGCGCGAAGCAGTGAGTCACATGGAGTCGAAGGGAAATGCAATAACGAAGGAACGTACGTATCGTGAAATGGAATAAATTTCGTGCGGTCGTTCCGTCTCTGCAGCAAATTTGCAGCGGCGTAATGGCCAAAGTAACGTAGAGGAATAAACGTAAATGACCGAGTTACAACCTGCTTTTCGTTCTTTCCAATCGCAAAAGGGTGGTCGTTTAAAATGATCATTTTCTTCTCGTAATATATTTAATTTTTTTTTTAAAGACTATTTACGTCTTTGCAATTAATTTTTATGAGCTAAAGCGAGCTTTTTTTTTTAAGCACAATAAAGCCTTGTATATATTTCATAATTATGTCCACCTGCCAACGGCAGATAATTGCGTGCAATGACGGTGGATTCTTTCAAACATTGTTTCACAATCAACCTCGTTAAGCTCACCTTTCATCAAGATTTTCAATTGCCTGTCTACTTCCTTCCATTCGCACGTGTACGGAGTTGGCGTCTTTGCGAAGAAATGATCAAACGTAATTCGAGGATCGTCAGACAGCTTACTTTCCAAAAGAGCTCGCTATAGGAATAGCATTCATTTAATTAAGACTCGGGATTATCTGACACAGAAAGCTTTAACAATAGATAAAAATATTAATTACATTTTTGATAAAAATTACGCATACCTGTAGTACTTCTACGTCGCTTAATTCATACGTTGAAGCATCAGGATTGCGTAGGAGAAAACTAAGATCGTAATTACAGTCAACTGTGCGATGAGAATCGTATTCTTGACAAACGGACGATTGATCCTTGCATTGTATAACTTCAACTGGTTCATCCACCACTACGTAAATTCTGTATACGTTGTTTAGATATAGCATATGCTTGCTTTTCGTACAAATATTCTTAAAATATCCGGGACAAAATATTTCTTTCTACCAAATGTCTCAAAAATAATTAGCTAGTTTTGAACTTCTTTTATATGCATAAAACTCGTTCGATCAAAACTTCAAGTTTGCTTAAACTGCGCTTTTGCAATGTATAAATTTATCTTGGTCAGCGCTGCTTTGAGTTTTGGAAACTTCTAACTTCAGTTCTGACAATTATTAAAGTAGGATTTACCGCGGTATATATGTCAGATTAAGCCCTCCCTTCAGGCTTATGAAACTATAAATAGCCATGTATTCTTGCTCGGAGACTCGCCAATAAATCCTAAACGGTTGTTCGCGACATATTGCCTCGACCTGCTGGTGCATTTACTTATATAACAATCGGAAGAAATAGTAGAATAAGTGCCGACGCTTTTATTAAAAAATAAATTGTAATTCGTAATATTATCATTCCATCCATGTATATATATTAAATTATTGATAAAAATTTGAAATTATATTAAAGTAAAAACATATTAATTTGTTTCGATATTCAAAATTTCAAAGAATTTATCGGTGCTTTCACGAAAAACAAAATATTCATATAAAATAAAATAATGAAATAAACGAGATATTTGATAGGTGAATCGGGTGTTGATTGCATTGAATATCAAATTGTATTTTTTAATGAACGATGACTAAAATGACTAAATGACACATTAGCGAATATTTTTTTGAATCAGCCGCACAATGTGCATAGGAAATTTTTATTTGTTACTACGTAATGAAATAAATCATACCAATAATAAATTTTATATTAAAAATTCGAAACTAATTATATTTAAGCGAATTAATCGCTTTATACAGCTAAAATTAAATTATGTTTGGCAATACATACAAATTTAATCCACACTGTACGAGAGAATCAATCGATTTTACCATTCTGCATTTTGCATAATTTACGGAAGCGCCATACATGCATATTATTATGATTTGCACTGATTATTCGCACTCGTACATTTTGTTATACAATATGGAAGATTTCACGCATTATCATCATTAATATTTTGGAACAAAAAATATTAAAATAATATCATAAAAGTTTTAGAAAAAAATCGTTTAATTAATATTGGAAAAGCAAATAATAGCAGGTTAATGTAATGTCTTTGGTAAAATTGCGAATGAATGTTTGCTCAGTTTTCATCCATTTCGGATTAATTATTGAAAAAATCTCATGCGATATGGATAATTATAAAGAGAAAAATTTGTCTACGTTGGTAAATAATTCGTGAATTTCAGGAAATTGTTTGTTCTTTAAGGTTATCATTGTTCTCTCAATTTTCAGACTTGGTTTTCGCACAAGAATCACTTGAAGATTCAGCGGTAGTTGCGATGACATAGTTTTGTCTTGTTCAAGCTTAAGGAATTGTCGAAGACTACGTTAGATATATATTTTTACAACACAAAATTTCATACAACTTTAACCCTATAAAACAGAGAGAAGTTATTAATTTGAACACTCGGAAATGAGAAGTAAGTCGATTTTGAAATGTACGATCAAATATTTAAAAAACAATAAAAAGTTTTATATTATAAAAATATATATAAATATATATAAATAATATATATATATATATATATAAATAAAAAATTTTATATCATAAAAATATATATAAATATCGTCATGAGTATTATAAAAATTAATTGCAAAGATAAATAAATAGTTCTTGCGAAAATACTGCTTAAAGACAAATCTTCCACTTCAACTTTCTTTGAGACCCTAATTTTTTAGGACTGCTTATTTAACTTTTCAGCAAGGCTATAAAAAATTTCAAATAAGTTTTACAGGTTTTGTAACTTAGTTACGAAAGTAAAAGAATTAATTAATCGCGGAGAATGTTCATTAAAGAAATTATCTTCACAAAAATTTATTTTACATACTATTATAATTATTAATAATAATATTTGTAATAATATCAACTGATTATGGACGCTTGTGATAATAATATAATCAAGACTGCTTCTCTGCGGTTACGTTGTGGTTGGTACAATGATCACACTTCAGATTCCAATCATTATAGTAATTCTGGGTTACGACAATTTTCTAAATGCAAAAATTTCCAAATTGTAACTGCATTATGCTAATGTCGCAAATTCTTAATATTCTTGCGAATATCTCTGCGACACTGAAATATTAAAGTTTGCGCGGTTATCGATAATGTAATTTTGAAGATTCATTGCTGATTCGCGCTCTAAAGCTAACGAGTGCAAAGAAAATATTCGTTCGTCAAACAAAATTAATATCGTTTCTAGAAATTATATATGCATTGTATTCTTCTTTAATTTACTTAATTTTTCTTTTTCAATTCCCTTTTTTTACATTTTTCGCATTCTTGTTTCTCTGTGTATTGTTTCATTATTTCATTTCTTTCTTTTCAACAATTCTCTAACATTTACTAGTTTATTTTCTAGTCAATTTTCTATTGTTGCATTTATTTTTTTTGTTTGTTTTGCGTTTTATATTATTTATATTTTTATTTCTGATCTATTATTTCTTCGGATTTAATTTACTTTCAACATCTCGTGTATCTTGTGCATCTTGTTTTCCCAAGCTCTTATTATTTTTCTTCGTTTATTATATACTATTTTCTTTTTATTTCTTTATGTAATTCTATCTCAGGCAAGTTAATATTTTATTTTTAAAAATCATAGGTAAATATAACTTACGGTCTCTATGGCAATATTGCGTCCATTCGTTGTTTTGAGGATTCTCCGTGATATAGATTCGGTTACGCATGTGTCACATTTGCTTTTATCTTCTTATATGAAATATTGAAATCTCTTTCAGGGACGCGTGAACGATCCGTAGACACAGACACAAAGCCATTAAGTTCATACGTATATTGAGTTTGAAAGCATAGTGAGAAATACATGTAACATACTTTTCACTGATCTCACAAGAAAGTCACAGAATTTTATTTACGTATCTACATTTATAATTTTACATAATTTTATAGACAAAATGTTAGGTAGCATAAATTGCTTTTAAAAATATATATATATCCCGAAAAAAAAATATTTGTTCAAGCAAGAGAAAAAAGTTGATCTATTTCTCGCTCTATACGTGCGAACTCATGAATTCTTGAAAATATTCCTAACTGATTCTATGGATGCAATAAATCTGCATTCTTGACGAGTTCATTAATATAAAATGATTTTAGACTACAAACAATAAATGCTCATTTTTAAATCACTTAAATGTCATAAAACATCGAATGGCATAATGTTAAATATATGATCGCGATATTTTCGATGTCAGTAATCTTTAGAAATAAATAAAACATTCGTGAAAATAATTTCCGGAAGTGTTAGGAGTCATCAAAATACAGTAGTCTATCGAATACACATTTTGAATTCGAGGTCAGACAGTCCTTTCCTCGAATGTCTCGCCATACATATTTGAGTGGCGTCCTTGTGACTTGATTTATCCAAAAGGTGGCCGCCTTTGTAATGGAAATGTTTGCCGACATTGCTTGTCCTCGTGTTTCCGCAGAATCGCATCTCGTGTTCTCGAACTCCTGAGATTCTCACGAGATGTAAACATTCATCTCGGAGAATGCTGGATAGGCAAAAAAATGAGCAGTTTCATCCCTACAGAATTCAGACGGCGATATATATGTACAATGGCTCACGGCGGTGAGAACAGCTATTCTTAGACGAAATGATGACTCATTCTAGGGTGATCCATTACACCGAAAAACAATGGGGAGTCTTAGCTTCATAAAATTAGCTTCAATTAGCAATGTACATTAGAGAGCAAAAATTGACACAAAAACACTTCTTTTTAACAAATATTACTTTGAAATTTATTTTGAAGAATATATTACAAACTTTGTTAACCGGATTAAATATTGACAAGCATTGTTATGAAATATAATAAACACTTTTTCTCGTCGTACAGAATAATCACAATGCATCTATTATAATTTTCCGCGCTATTCAGGACTAGTTGCAAAAATTTCAGACATAAAACGCTCAACAAACATCCCCAGGTCTTATTGGCGTTATCTTTGTGGGGTGGGAATGAACGCGGTCAGCCGTGAATATCGCATGATTACGCTATGACACGTGGAATGTCTGTCATATCCGTTTGGTCGTTCGTCAATCTGGTTATCAGGTCAAAAGTTTGTCTACCACCCACATAACAATTTCGTTTTTATCTTATTCGTGGTCCACATTCACGCGTCCATGCTTTGCAGGCTAACTATGTATTACGAAATAAAAACAGCTTTTTCGCATTTAATTGCAGAATGTATAAATACTTTTTGAAAATGTCTGTTTTATTTAAATCGTAATTTCTTCTCAATTAAACGTAACAAAAAATAGATGTAGGATATTTTAAAATTTGTTTACACGATCCCCGAAATTCCTGGTCATTCCACAAATCGACATTTGCCGTGCACGACGTGATGTTGACATTACAAGCGTTTTTGGCATTTCGTACCGGCGAGAAAAGGCGCTCCGCAGAGAAATGTTGGTGAAACGCCTCTTCCGATTATGCAAACCGACTCTCGATGCCGGCTCGCCGTGACACGTTTGGCGAATGGAGTCGCATCTTTTCGACAATGGGCAAACAGAGGGACGGTGGAGATTTCCGCGCGCCGAGGACCTTAATTGCGCTCGCAGCAAACATTTACATTTCAAGGGGCTTTTGCTTGCCTGTATAATGTTTGACACAGGTGCGCGCGCGGAGTAGGTCACGGACTGGTCGGAAACCGGTATAAGTGCCACAAGAGGCTACTCCTTGTATATGCTCGTGTATACCTCTAATACATACATATCGTAGTGAGATACTTAGAACTCAAACAGGAGCACTCTTGTCTAACAGCGTGGGCAAGCCAAATGTAAAGCTTGGATCAAACGCGATATTTTTACTTTTTTGCACGTTTATAATATAAAGTGGAATCGTAGATTTCTCTCTCCATTTCTCTTGAACGGCGAGAATTTTTTTTAAATCGCCGAGTAGACGAGCGAATCGGACTACCATTACATGTAATTCTTTTATGATTCATATTCGAACAATGAACAATCATTTTATCGTTAATACAGTAATTTTCAATTAATTAATTCTTGATTCTCGTAAAATCACTATTAGTTTGATAATAATTACATTACTTTACAACTCGACATATGTGCTATTACTTGAGATCAATGAATCAGCCAACCAATAACAATCGATCTATAATCAATCAAGTACTGCGCAGCAATAAGCTAACTTGAGAGAACTAATAATTTAGTAACACAATATAGTCACGTAATGCCATAAGCCGTTCATTATTTTTCCATCGCTAAATTGAGCAGGAATTACGGACGCTATGTAAAAGTAGCGGACAAAAAGTAAACGTCCGCGGCAAACTACCCACGTTAAGCTGTTTTTCGCGAAAACATTTTCTTTCATCGCTAGGCACGTCCCACGCGATGGAGTTGCAGTTTTGCGCATTACACGAAACTAAGTGAAACTGGAGCACAAGCGAGTCGGCTGTAAACTACGATTAAAGTTCGAAACGCGCCGTGCCGTACGGGCGTTATCAGCAACGCCATTCGTAACAACGTAACCCTCCCTTCGTTCTATATTCTCCAGTGATAAAACGTACCCATATTATTCCCTATATTGCCACTATCTCGCGAAGACAACCTATTATGCTCCAGAAGAAATATAACTTTTCCGAGTTTCACGCATTCAACAATAATCCCGATGCCTTCAGCTGTGATCAAACCGTGATAAAACATCGACTTTGTCCGTGTGTGCTAGATATAAAATCTCTCTATCTTTCAGAAGACAGAAAGACTCAAAATTTCTTACAATTTATGATTAAATATAAATTAATTTTGTTCATAGTAATATTTGCCATCATTTTTATAAATATTATTACAATATCATTTTAAAAGAACAAATATTTTCTCACTTTTAACAAATTTCGCGTCAAGTGAAAACTGCATTAGCACACATTTTATCAAGCACCGCGGATGCATTATTCTCTTAACAAGCCTATTTGTCGCGCGGGAAATCATGTGGGAAATGGCTAGCTTGCACTAACCAGCAATTCCTATCCGGCGAGCTTCAAATTTCGTCTGGCTCTCTAGCGCGAACGATATACGTGGGGCAACGAAGCGTACACACATCCGATCGTCACGATCCCCCTCGTGGCTCTCTCGAGCATTGATTTTGCTGCGCCAATCAAGCTCGCGCCATTGCAAAGGAGACAGAACGAGATAGAACTCGGCTCACCGGATCGGAATCCAGCGGCTCGTGTAACGCCGTTGGAATCGAAAGGTAGTCGTTCGGAAAGAATTTGCGGACCCTCCTCCGCGTCCCCGTCCCGCGCGAATCCACTCTTTTTTTCAGTTTAAACTCCTCCTTTTCGTTTCGTTTCCTTTCCCTTAGCTTCCCATTCGAACGAATTGCCTTCGCGGTACGTCTGGCACTGACCGAGAGTTTCTACGTCGCGACGACCATTATCGTTCGGCGTTTCCCCTTTGTTATCTCGGATTACGCTCCGTCGCTACACATATTGCTTCGAAAACAGTGATATTCAACTAACGGTATATCAAGGGAGTTATTGTGAAACTGTTCGAAAAGGTTTCCGACCGGAATAATTCTGTTTTTTTTCTCTCTCTAGATATCCAATAGGAAAATATTCCTCTATGAAAGTTTTCTGAACAGTTTTATAACAGCTCCCCGGGTTACCGTTGATTATTTATACGCAAAGATAAAACCACGCAGATTTTGTGTCTCTAATAAATGGTTTTCCTAGAAATATTCTGTTGGATCAATTATCCGCAGAAACTTTCGAAAATTGTTGAAATAGTATTTCATATCGTCTCGGCATATTTAGAGAACTATTTTGTCGAGTCACATGCATTTTATAATACTCTTTTTACAAAATGCATTCAAGCTTTTAATTTTACTTTTTTCAGTTAACACGAGCCTATCATTTCCCACATGATTTTCTGCACAGCTTGTTCTTTTTTTTCTTCTTTTTTTTTTTTTATTAATTTTTTTTTTTAGAATGACCCAGTTATCTTATAGTCTTTTTTTCTTTTAAGGCACACACACATACACTGAAAATTTCTAAATTTACACGCTTCCGAGATACGGAAATCAAACGTTTTGTCTGCCAGACTGTTCGCGTGCTCATTGCTGAGTAGTCGCGTGCGACGGTGGCATATCGCGGACGCGATTTAATCTCCGCAGGCGCGCGCGCGCGAGTCTCTCCACCTGTCGTAATTTTAAGCGGGACGCCGGTGCTATTATGCGCAACGGTACCTCAACTGTTGCATGCGAAGGATTAATTTCACATGCCGACGCGGGGATCTTGTTTGCAATTTCTTGCCCCCCGGGTATTAGCACGGAGCGAAATCTCCGGGCCTGAAATTTCTCTCTCCGACCCAATTCGCTCTGTGTGTATGTGTGTGTGTGTGTGTGTGTGTGTACGTAGCAGCCGCGTGATCTCCCGAGAGAGATCCAAAGTTCCAGTCATTTCTTGTTCGGCAGGTCAGATCGCCGAGATGATCAATACGCTATCGTACCCTCGAAAGTTTCTTCGCGATCGATATCAATCAAACACTTAGCGGCAAGTAGCATGTGCTGAAAGATTGCGCCAAACTCGAAAATTGTAGGAACCGATCAAGACACTACTAATGACCGGCGTTGATTAATATTCGCGTTAACCGACGCAAGGATTACGTAGGAAACGCTTCTTGTTCAATCAAGTGTCTCTCGCAGACTTCATCGGATAATGTAATTCATGGGTTCCTTGAATAATATCGCCAATTCATTTTCCAATGAGGTCGTCGAGAATTTTATTCTTAAAACGTGTGGTTTAATTAATCTTGAAATGAAATATTTCTTAACACATTTATAGTACAAGCTTCGGACAAATTATTCTTACAAGATTCTTGGGGAAAAGTTCTCGAATAAAATTTTATCGCAGAATTGAGCAGAATCTACTCGCATAAAATTTAATTCAAGCGAATCTACGAATAGAACCTGCGTTTCCGCTCAGATGAATTCGAAATACCGATGCGCGTCTGGTATTTGATCTCGAGGCACACTCCACAAGCCCTATCGCCGTCGCTATATCACCCCTTTACACCACCATTCGCATCAGTGCCAGCTTCATCGTGTGAGCACAAGGTTATATTCTGGGAGAAGTTACAACATAATACTCCGAGCCACTTTCCAGTCCACGTGAAACTTTCGGTGAATTTAGCGAGCTGAAATTAATTAACGGAAGACAATGTTCACCTGCGACCGCCAAATTGGCTCTCTCTGCTAATAGTTACGAAAATTTGACGACAAATTTAACGCTGTTGTACGATAATTATCGGAATCCAGAAGTGGCCTTCAATGAGCGTAAATTCACGATACAACGTTAATTACTCGATCACTAATGTCATGAATAATTATTCTAGTGGAACTCTTATAACAATTGCAATAAAATTTTTTTTTATTTTATATAAACGCCTATATATTTTTACATAATACTTTTTACGACTATTTATATTTTTTACTTTTCGCAAAAGAAATTGAGCAAAGGTAATAGTTCATAAATTGCAGCAAAGTAGGGAGCAACTTGGTTAAATTGACTCTAATGGCGGAGCACAATTTTCTACGTCAACGTCAGCACGAAACTTACTTCGCCATATGATCGACATAGAATAATTTATTCTATCGATTATCCGCTCGAGTGCCATAGTCGGCGCGTGTGAACGACATGTTGAAACTCAGTTAAAATCGCCAACGACGCGGCAAAATTTTTAATGTTCAAACTGTCAAGCACGAACAGCGCGAAAATCCATTAAAATTTTCGAGCGCTATTAAAAACGACGGTGTAACTGTTTCCTTAGACAAGATGCCGAGAGCTTTCTCGCTATTAATATTTTCGTAAAGCGGTTATCTATTTTTCTTAGAGAATTATTTTGCATTTTTATAAGACTGCAAAAGCTGCATGAAATACAGATTGTTTCCGCAAAATGGAAAGCGAGCGCGTACAGGTTTTCTCAAGCTGTTTGCATTTTAATATATTGTGTGAAAAAATTGAGATAAATATAGAAGTAAAGCTAACGCATTTTGCAATTTTCTTACTGCAAATCTAATTCTTTGGTACAAAGTGAATAATTCCATCTATTATATTTATTAGTCGCATAAAATTGAAATATACTTTAGTATATTTATTTTTGTAATTTCGCTAAAGTCTTCCAGAATTAATAATGTAAAAATATTCTTATATACCTTTGCTTAAAAAAGTTATGCATTATTCATAATAACCACTGAATGAATATCAATAAACCTTACCTTGACCCAGGTTTCGTGTTTGAATCCCGCCGGTTCCCGAAACAGACTCGTCTCCCTCGTTCGCACCCGTTTTCGAGTCTTTGTCGAACACTCGTTCCTTATAGAATCGCCGTGTCGTCGCGTCTTTCTGAAAGAAAGAAGAACAACCGCCATCAATCTCAAGCCGCACGAACGAGAGTTTGCGAACTGGTCGATCGCGTCTGATTTGAAAGTTACGGAATTCGGGAAGTTGCGTTGCATGCTTGCGCAAAGTGAGCGATCGCAGAGCGAGAGTAAAGACGTCACCTTCAGCGGTGCTTTCGAGCGAAAACTGGCATGTGCAAATAGTGTTACAATATGTTGGCTCTCGGCATCCGTCGTTGCACAACGGATTACGGGAAGTTTAAACAAATCGCCGCGGGCTAGGGTTGTTACACACTTTAGCCCGTGAAACAAAGTTGCAAGTAATTCGAGAAACATGTGTCGGGAATTGTATGCGTTAACAAAGCCCGATGTGTTCGCATAATTGTTACAATAACTCGTAACAGGAGTAAAAGACTAAAATTTCCAAACTAACGATATTAATGGGCGTAATTAGTGTTTTCACTAATGACGTGCGTAATATTTCGTATTAATTAATTATTTTGCATTAATTAATTGCCGTATTAAGTAACGCATTGCGTATAGGCCGTAAATGCTTCTAATAATATCGCGCGTTTTCATATGGCTGCGCGCCGTTATTACACCCCGTTCATGTTATATTGTATTCGAACAATATGCATCTGTGTCTAAATCCGCAAAATTGCATTCTATCTCCATTTTCACATATCAGACGCAAAATGTAACGCAAACGAAACACGAGTCGAAGCGTGTTCCGTGTACGAAGAATTTCTTCCGGAACATAAACTCTAAGAGAGAAAGTAATTTGAATATCTCGCCCGTTCTCTACACGCGCGTACGTTCCATCGACGTTCACAACCCGCTTCGTAATTTCAACCGCAGGCATGGCTCACATGATACGATTCATATACTACGAAAACATCGCTCGAGGATGCTTTATATCAACGATCCTCAAAGAGCGGAAAATAGCGCCCACGCTTTCCCACACTCTCGACGTACATCGCTGTATCTTTATCCTGATTTTCGTGTTTCATTGAGAGATTCCTTTGCCCCGTCGCCCTTTTCGGCATACTTTATCGCCGCGGCGCTTACGTCGGAGGCAGTCCATGTATCCGCCGTAACAGCACGTAATTCTTTTCTTTCTCGACAAGGATCCCAGATAGAGGTAGTGGAAATGAGATTTTCAGGAGCAATTTGAAACGAATTTGCCTGTAAAAGGATCGAGATGGAGGACGGGTTCAAAAACGAAGAGTGAGGTCACGCTGGGAAAATATAACTATGACGATGATAACGGCGGCGACGACGACGACGACGACGACGACGACGACAACGGCGGCGGAGAAGGCGAAGAAGAAAGGCAATACTCTGCGGAATGGCCCGCTTTATTATAGCTTCTATACAGCGCCTGTGGATTTTTCCGTCGAGTATGGTTGACTTTGCATTGTGCGCTAAGTCACTCAGGAATTTTCAGCGCGGTCGGAATCTCACAAAATCAATTCCAGAGATTGCTCGTGAACACATAATACGCGTTTCGTCTACGCAAACTACGAGAGTGTAACATCAGTCGCAGTAGCGTTCAAGTCATTTAAGCCGCATTAAGACTTGGGGTTGTTCGAAGTAAGGCGAAACTACGATGTTATCCCACACACATATACACGCGTGCATACTGTATATTCCGCAGTAATCCGACATATCTTTCGCCTTAATTCCTTAGACCTAGGATACGTGCGGGGCAAACTCGTGCGAAACTTTCCGCCGATCTAAGAAAATTGCGCTAAACAGAGTTCATCGATGTAGAAACAAATTTGCGTCGCGAATGCATTCTTAAAAGTCTGTCAATAATGGTGAAAAAATGTATAAAATATGTCATTGAAGTCGCTGAATTGAGCAACAAACTTCAAGCGGTGACAATTTTGCAATCGCGAGAGAGCGAAATGAATCAAATCGCTTTCAAATTAGCTGAAATAAAACGACGTCAATGGAAAATTTCTATTTTCTCAGCTTTTTGTCCGACAAATAGCGCATTAAATTGCAACAATGGTGCTCGCGCGCAGCTGTAAATTTCACTCCATTGATGGTCTTTTTCAAAGCTTCGAATAAAGATTGATTGATGAAGAATGACGTAGACATTCCGTGAATACAAAAATCACAGTCGCTATTAACAATGCATAGTGTTATTCCATTTTTATTTATGTATTTTTTCGTTATTTATAACTCTTTCCAGATTGTTCAAGTCGCAAAGATTTCAATTATACGATATTTAGAATGGTAGAAATTTAAATAAATAGTTTCTAGTATATCTACCATTTGCTGGCCCAAGATTTCCAAGAAAGTTATAAACAACTATATTACAGACTTGCTAAATCTTTCACGTCATCTGGTTTTCGCCCAATATAGGACCTCTGCGAATTTCCATAAAATTGGGAAACTGTGGCTGAAACGAGCGTAAAGTCTAGAACGTCGTATAAATTCAAACTTCCGCATCTCAAATTTCTTTCCGCCGATATGAACCACATTCTGGCATACGTAAGGAAAGATTAAATTCTCGCGAGAAAGAAATTTCACGATCTAATATAACATGTGTTTGTATGTTTTTTTTTTTTTTTAATTAACTTACACTCTTTTTAAACATTTGTAAATGAGCACGACGTATCAACTAAAAATTAACAAATTAAAAATTTTAAATAACAAAACATAAAATAAATTGCCCATATGTGTCAATGCGTCTTGTGGAGAATTATTTTAATATTTTCATAACAGTTCAAGCTTGAGTTTTACTTCGGAACGCGTGAAACGTCACGCAACGCGACGTTTATTCGCACTCTTTCATCGCCGCATATTCGAATCTTTCTTCAGAAAACAAAGGCTGTTTGATGTTCACGCAAATACATGTCGATTTTCGTGCTAGCAAGTCAACTCCGCAGAAATAAAAATGAAGAAGTTCTCGAAAGAATCAGTGCTATGAAAAGCCACGACAAGCCACCCGGGTTGAAGCAAGAAAGAGCACTTTAAAGCTGGCCTGGTACCATTCATTCGAGTGGATGATTTTTCCTGCTTTTTCGTGACGACGGCAATCCAACGCTTCAATCGCTGTTAGATCTGCCTTTGAATTCTTCTATTCGTTGCTTTTATTTGTAAAGAGAAAATTGTCCAAGTGTGATTTAATCACTGACAATTCCAATACTTTAACTTTTAAATTCGATTTAAATGGATTATCCATAATACATTTATAATCTCGTTAAATCGCAATTATTCACTTGTTGTTGTAAATTATTTATGACTACTGATTTAATTACAAGATTGAATTTTTACATCTCAGTCTACTATTAACGGATATAAAAATACAATTGTAATTTTATTATTAGCGAAAAATAATCGATAATTTATTTTTATAGAAAAGTCTTTCGCGTAATTTAATTTTTACGTATGGATCTAATGTTCAAACAGTATTATCATTATACTTTATATTTACTCTAGCATGTTTTCTTCTTCTATTTAATATTTTTATGCTTAATATAGTTTTTTAACTTTGTATTACTCTTTGATACAGTCTTCTGAGTTTTGTGAACACGATCTCATTCCGCAATTTTTCTTTTTCTTCTATGTAGGATCTAACAATCCGAATCCTCGAAGCGAGATCGTTACCGAGCTTTCTTCACTTTGAACATCTCTGGCAAAGTCGAACGCAGCTTCACCTTTCATTATCGTACTTCAAACTGACTCGCAAAAACGGAACATAAAGTAACTTGTATGCGAAGAAGTACTACAAGAGAAAAGAATTGACAAAAAATATGCTGATCATACAATATTCTTTTTGTGACTTAAGTATAGTAAAAGTAAAATTTGTTTTTATATTATTAACAATATAGGAAATTTTGAATACATTTATTATTCTTTCGAGACGCTAATAAGCAAATAATTATTCAGTACTTATTTAATAACTTTATTTCTATTCACGTGTTTTTTTCTCATGTTATATTATTCAACGCGCAATTTAAAAAACGCCATCAATTATTTGCATATAATTACATTTCTTTCTCAATATATAATTTAATTAAAAGAGAGAAGAGTTTGAGAAATATTGATATAAAATGCAATAATATATCACGACACATTTCATAAATCCAAATAAAATATTGCAGAGACAGTATTATTCAAGTGTTCGCCCCAAAATTAATTGCTTTTTTCATGATTGCTAACAAAAATCTTCTGATGCCAATAAAAATAGTTGAAGCGCTGATAATTGCAGTCGATGAAAACAAAAAAATAACATTTCCGAAGCGCTCTCAGAGAAAGAGCTGTATACGGCTTGCAACAGCGTGCTATTGCAGCCTGCCTTATACGGTTGGTCATTTTCACTATTTCCCAACTGTTACTTACTCAGATACTTTAGCTCGCAACGGAAATGGTGGGTGATTTTGGGAGCAATAACAGCGCGAAAGCATTGAGACATTACCGATAATATCCATTACTGTCTACGTTCAGATTTATTTGTTATATTTACGTCGTATATACCACACACAATCGATACAATCTTTGCACACTGCGAACACCACCTAAAGGCGTGTTTTATTTTAAGAAAACATGTTTCAAAGATTTCTTATATAGATATGATATAAAAAAATGATATGTCAGAGAACGATATACAATAAGCGCGTAGCATATACATATTTAACGATGTTATACGATACTGTTTCGTGAAATAAAATATTTATATGTAGGGGTCTCTCTTATATTGTGAATATTTATGACGTACTTAAAAAATTTCTTACTAAAATACATGATGTTTCCAACATTTCTTCCTCCTCGACGGGAGGATTACCAAAGAATCATAATTTCTGCAAGCCATTTAAAGTGTACGTAAGAATCTCGCGAGAAAAAGAGAAAGAGCTTATATTTTGTATAAACCACTCTGTACATTATCTGCGTAGCATTTGCATCAGCTTCTCTGGCGAGAATTAAATCTGACTACATAGTCAATTACGTTTGACCCTATTAATTTAACTAGCGCATCAAGTCAAGACGCGGCAAATAATTAAAACTTACTAAATTAACGAGAATACTGATTCCAGACGCGACAGATACGTAATTAAAAGTCGTGTAAATTCTATTTCTTCCACTTTATACTGCGCTGCGGAATAAACAAGATAATCTGTAACATTTCCATGCGCGTTGGAGATTTTCATAAAACTCGCGCGACCTGCTTGGAAAATGTAATTATATTTATCCATTAGCAAGATTTCATACACGCAAGTTTCAATATCTCATTCCATTTCTACTCTTGCCGTGCTCTTTTTCACGAGAAAATACATCACAAAAAATTATTCTTGACATTCGCGTAAATTTTTATACGAAATATATCGAACAATCGTACATATTTAAAATTTATGTCACGCACAAATATAAAGCTTTTGACATGTCCCGCTAAATATCTTTATCTCTCAAAGGATCTTGTTCCGAAAAAGAAAAATATATCAGGGCTTTATAACTCCGACATGCTAGTTAACGTGTAACGTAAATTGCTTTTGTCGCGCAAACTTTTCCGACGTATTCATATTACAGTGCGTAACCGCAGCAGTGACCGGCGTTTCACATGGAATATTCAGTTAAACCTACGGCGTCCCACCGTTATTTGAATGGAGAAGCACAGAGAGAATAAACGTTAACGTACGCTGAAAATTGTACCATGGCGTTTTCAGCGAAATACCAGCGAATAATCATCCGTAGTCGACACGTAGGCTACCATGTTCGGTCGGCAATAAAAGCGGCACTCGCTCATCTAAACCTTTGGTGATATTGAATGGAATGACCGCGGTGCAAGGGACCGAACTGTAAAACCATCGATACGCTTGTCGGGCACTGCAAGCTACCAATGCGCCCGGCAGTAAAGCGCGAACACGGATGGGGTTCTGACCAATGTTCGGCTGCACCACTGAAAATCGAGAACTGGAAGTTTCTAAATAGTACGGGATGCTCGCGGTGCAGCGTTAATACGATGCCGTTGGATAATGGAAATTCTGCACATGAAATGTGGAACTTCCTCATGGAAGGATTTCATTAAAATTTGGCCCCTGAAGGAATATTATTCTAAAATGTTAATTTTTCCACAAGCGTAAAAATCAATAAAATTTTATTTAAGAAACGTGCGAAAAAATAAAATTATAATTGAAGATTTGAGAATTTCGGTCTCTTTAAAACGATGCAAAAATTCCAGAACGTATTAAACCGAAAGTAATGCAATCGTGAAAATTCGGACTCTCCGAGGGTATTAAAAAAAATTGGCACGCAAAATATTTCGTAAGGATGCGAATATCATTCATCGGCCGATGAATGATTGGTCGCGCTACCAAAAAATGGAGTCGATAATCAAATTTTCCGGCGGAATCCATCATGCGCGCTAGTGAAGTGATGCGTTTATCGATTATCACCGTGCGGTGTAGCATTCCGCCGCCGCTGCGATTAATGCTTAACAATATACGCCGTGGATTAAGTGCACTCGGCAAGAGTAATCGATGTTGGTAGCTGACGGTCTGTGAATGACTGATCGACGCAGTTTCTGCATCCTCGCGTTTCTGCCTCGTGTCGTAGTGCCATTGTTCGTCGACTAATTAGATTCTCTTCGAGATTAATCTGAAGATCTGAACGAAGCGGAAGCAAAGGAGCCGCCGATTATTATTGCGGAATAATAATCGGTGACCGAATATATAGCAGAATATGATTCGGTAACTAAGTTGTAGTTAAAGCAAAGTCTCTCGTTAGGGATTGCTTGTTAAGAAAATAAAGTAGCCTGTGCTATAGCCATTGATTTGCATGAAAGCCCTTCACAGACGCTGATAATTTTCAATGAAAGTAAATTCTACGTAATAAATTTCAAGTAAGTCTCATATTTAATTTAATAAAATATCGGATTATTTATTTTTTATATAAAATTTAGTATTTTCAATACTTAATAAAGTAAAAGGCAATAGGGCTTGTAAAGTTTTGCAATTGTTATGAAAACGTATATTATATAAAGAGTTCCATTTTTAAAAAATCTCTGAAAAGTAATATAAGAGAAAACATTTTGTGTGAAAAAATATGCAAATCTCTAGAATCTATTAAATTCTTACCCATTATTTTTCTTAATAAATGGACTTACTAATGAAAGATTTATAATCGAAATTGTGATGAAATAAAAACTAATCTTAGCAAAACCTTCGGTATCGAAGCCTCATTGATCGCTTTACGAGATAGTAAATCACTATTACATGATGAGAATACTTCCGAGTATCTTCCGACATTTTTAATGTGTATACTCAACAAATTTACACTCACGAGAAGCTTCACCTCCAAACTTTTCACCGATTCTCTGACCCTCTGACCCTCTTAATCGGCCACGTACGGCAATGTGGCTCGAATCAATCGCTCGTTTTGTGTGATCTAAAACATTTACGATAGGAGCCTCGTTTCCCGCGTATAAAAAAAAAACTTCAATGCATGGAATAAACTTCGGTTATTTTTGGACAATCTCACGTTTATCGACGACAACTTGTGCTTACGAGCGCGCAGTAATTCTGAGTTTGATTTCAATTTTGCAGTGCAGCATGTGAAATATTTTACCTCTGAAAAATAATTAAGTCTATAATAATATTCGCAAGATGTGTAACATTATGAATTTTACTGCAAAAATAAATGTATGTATGTATCAGATATTTTTTACTTTCTGTGCAGTTAGGCGAGTTTCTAGCTGCGGCAGAGTGCGCGAGCAATTTAAAAATTTAAGCTATAAAAATATGACTACCGCTTTTTTCAGTTGCAAATGTAATTACTACGTTGCAGTAGTGTGGAGGGAAGCTGCAGTAAACACGGGTTTCCGGAAAATACGAAGCGCATACGCATTTATGTTCGGAGCAGAATGAAAGGTGGCGAATTTTTTATGACGCTCGAAGACTAATGTAACTTTTACATTTCGCGTATATGCGAGGTGGAAATGACACAGCGCCGACGTAAATCCGAGGATCGTGCTCGTCCATGGTATCGTTAATAATTCCCGAGTATGACCCTTTTTCTTCCGTCCTGTATCTCTCACATGACACGCGAAAGCCCGCGGCGGGCCAGTGCCGAATTAATTACGACGATAAATCATTCGATCTCGTGCTTGACCTCTCGAGTCACTCCCCTCGATTCCGCGGCTCCGTGCCAAAAATAAATTAAGTACTAATTGATTTGTAATGAATCTCAACACTTATATCACTTCGCGAGAGCGCTGTAAGAGTCGGTGACGTTCGCTGCTTTCCGAGCAGAAAGCATTATTGAATTTGACATCGATTAAAATTAAGCCAATTGAGAAAATATGCTAAAATATTATCACCATTGGCTTGATGCTTTATTTTGTAAACGGCACAGATTTACCGAATCAAGCTTTATTTGCCAAACCTGTGCCATTTGCGATTTAACGAACGTATTCACGGATTTTTAAATCGTGCACAAATTGCCGGGAGCAGAGAACGGCCGGGCAATATTAAACAAGACACTGAGAAAGAGACGGGAGCGAAAATTTATTCGCGCTAAATCGGGGGTTTGCTCATGGTAAACGGAGGATCTAGTTCGCGATCAAATTACAAACTGTCTCCCGTAAAGCGCTGGAAATTTTTATTGAATTTACCGCGGGAACGAAACACCCGTCTCGCAATATCGGATATACCGACTGAAAAAAATAACCGTCTCCTATAAAATATGTTTTACATAATTAATATATGTATCCGGCGTAGGCAAATACGTGAAACATTTCATACTTCTGATACGCGCATTCAATCCTGATCAAACGTCGATGATTAAGCTTAAACTCCACTAGTCTCTGTCAACCGATTGAAATGGCTCGTGCAATCGTATTCGCGATGCCATTTTGTTATCGAGTATTTTCTGAAACGAACAATCGACGATAAACTTCGTCATCGACGATTAAATAATGTCCAAATTTTCTTTTACTGTTATGCAAATGCAGAAGAAAAAAAACATTGAAGTGAGAGAGTTCAAAATGACTCCACGGACAGACACAAAGAGCAACAAACATGACTAAGAAAAGGGAAGGTACACTGACAGACGAGGCGGAAAACAGAGGCATTTCCGCGCGCTAGGAGAAGGTCACCGCGAGAGACGCAAAGGGGATTCTCCGTTTTCGCAGTACTTTCCTCGTCTCATTCCGTCTCTGGCAACAACGATACCTCCGAGAATTCGCGGCGCAAATGCAAAATCATACCTGCCATGACTGTGCACGAGTCCTCCCCGGAGAGCAACAGGCACAGTAATTACGAAATTATTACTCACTATTTCCGTGATAACTCTTGCGTGAAACCGAGTAATAAAACTCTTACATAACAAAAATTTTTGTTACTAAACTCTTTCTTTTATTTATATAGATGTTACAACTTAATAATAATGTATGCGTCAATCACGTTTTAGTCTAATTATAAGACTTTTTAAATTGTTTCAAGCTTTTGTGTAAAAATTATGGATAATTAAAACATATTCACATAAAACATAGCTATAAAAACTAAAAAAAAACCATAAAAAATCAAGTAAAAGAGTAATAACACTTATTTTGTAAATTGGACTTAATAAAATTAAAATAAGAATTAAAATTTCAATATAATAATAAAAAGATTATAAATTTTTACATATTTCTCGTTTGCCTATTGTCTGCTTCTCTTAAATATGCCGTAATCCTGGCATTCCTCAGCGACTCCGCCTCATAGTATCCCCAAAATTGCGACGAGGTTTTCGATATGTCGTGTAATTACAAGAATTAGATACTATTTTACCAATTAATTACATAATTTCGCCGGAAAAATCGATTTTTATTACAAATTAGGTGTTAATTAAGTGTTCCGCCTGTTTGGCTGAAAGCGAGAGGAACGGCAACGTTACACTGTAAGCTTAAAATATCTATGGCTTTGACCTCACAGATGGCTTTGGGAGTTATAACTACGAAGCATTAGTGAAGACTGAGCAGTCGTATAAATCGGGATTACAGAATAACGATCAGTTTACCAACTATATGTAGTTTAGAGATACAGCAATAAAAGCGTGTCGCACCAAGCATTCTAACATAGAAAGGATTAGAGCAAACATTCCAGCCTCTAGCTTTAGCTCCATTACGTCTGGTGGAAAATTAACATTTTAAGACCGGTAAAGATATCATGTTAGAATGCTGTGACATAAACTTTGTAGTAATACCAGTAGTGAATTTCGCGCTATGTTCCCTAGAAAATACATATAAAGGTAATTTAAACGTCGCAGTATTATCAGAGTTGAGTATTAAGACAGCACGTATTTAACGTTCCTCCAGTTTCACACGTGTTCGAAACACCGATTAATACTAGTCGTTGATTTTGGAAAGTGGTGTAAGTCCAATTTCGAGAAAATCGATAACATAATATTTTTGAGTGAACTGAAATGCAAATTCTTTAATCCCGAAATAAAGAAAAATAAACTATTTTCAAAATAAACGGGGCTCAAATCCGTCATATGAGAAAACAACAATGCTGCCGACGCGAAATATACGCCTCTCTGATTACGTTCATGGAATTTCGTTGCCCGACATGTTACACGCGAACACTACGGAGTAGTGTAACAAGGTAGATGTAATATTAACGTGCAAATAAAAACGAGCAACAAACGATGAAAGTCGTTGAGCGAGGAACGCGCACAAAGCACAACAAACAAGCTAAGCCCGCGAGGCACAGGAATTCAAACAAAGCAAGAAAGGCGCATTGTAGCTCCTGATCATTGGATAGTGCAGGATAGTGAGCTGAGTAAATGCGGGATATTCAGCAACTTGGTCTTTATGCCGCTAATGAATAGCAACAATGTAATTCCAGTCCAGCAGTTTATATCGCGGAGCTTTTAACCCCCTTTGCGTTGGTACGCAAAAGTCTAACAATACAGCATTATTTTTCCACATTGTTGTGCCGCTGCATGTATGAGATATCGTTAGAAGCAAAATATTTTATGCTAGACATATCTCTTTGTGAGATGTAACGCGAAAATAATTTTTCACCGTACAAAACATTTCGGACAAAACAAGATATCCGTTTAGAGAAAAACATTTTGCTTCAATATTACAGAACACGTTTAAGGAACGTTAAATATTCTATATTCGTATTTCTAAATCGTCAAAATCTCGATGTTTACGAGAAGAATACGGAGAAAATAGTTTGTTTGGAAAATGTCAGCGCTGTGTAAGCAGCGTTCGTAAAATGCACTTAGCATAAGAGCACTCGCACCTGCGCCGTACAAATTCACCACCAAATTGCACGCCACGCCATATAGACGGCCGGCAATATTTATGGGTGAATTATACGAATGCTTTTCTCGCTCGATACGAACACGAAATGAACGAGTTTTCCTCTGAAGGCAATTTATATTGCTGCACTCGGCACAGTGTTTTTGCTATCTAATTAACATTCTCTAATCACGGAAAAATGCTTATTAACGAATAAATAAAAAATGTGCGCAGTAATAAATTTAAAACTCCATTACTATATTTTAATAAATTAATAAACACATTAATATAAATTACGAATAATGCGCTTCTTTTTCCATAAATAATAAAGAGAACAATTCTCTGTGTTATTAATTATTTTGAAAAATCAAATATTGTAGAATCCAAGTTTATTTTTACAAAATGTATTTATTTTTATTCTGCACCATTACGAAAGTGAAAAGTAATACGAGTAAAATGATAAATTTGTTATAAAAATATTATTGATATTAGGTTAATGATTTCAAAATTATATATAGGTCATGAGAAATGATAGTCAAGATCGATGGCCAACCTTTTTCTGCACGCAGAATGCTGTAAGAATTATTAGGTCACGAGAACATTCGCCAGCATAGCGTCGCGGAAGATACATCACCTGACGAAAAGAAATTTACAAGCTGCACTCTCAGTCATACAAAACATCTTGCGCGTTAACTCGCGCCAACAATCCGTCCCGGCGAAGTTCGCGCGACTGCAGAACTTTTGCGCGAATTGTAAAAGTACGGTAGGCAAAATGGGACTCGCGGACTGCGAGCAAGAAACTGAAATGGTACTTCAGCACAGAATATTTTTTACATAAGGTACCCTCCTTCAAATTGCGAAAACTCGCAACTCCGCACGTGCGTTCGCGTCACGCTAAGAATAACGACCTTATGAATTTCAAGCGCGAAATTCCGAGTATTCTTGATAAGGATTTCAAAGTCAAATTCCCTCAAGTAGTTTACGAGAATGGTGTATTATCTATTAAAATGTATACGAATATACGTATATATATAAAGTATATAAAGTATGTAAAGTAATAGTTTTCTTGAAAGATCTCAAGACGTAAAGAAAAGAAGGTAGGCGTTGATTCACGAAAATCGACCGAAATGTGCAGATCGTGTTAAAATATTTATTAATTACATTACACTCTTATTCTAAAATGATATAAGTTACTTTTCAATTTAATAAAGATATCAAACGTTATCTATTAATATTATTATCACATTTACAATATAATAATTATCATCTTTGGTACACAGTTGTGTATTATTGCGCTACGCATCACATTGCTATGGAATACTTTAATCTTATCTAAGCGCTGTCCCATCCGTTACGCCAGTTTCCCGATCATCCGCGCAATTTTGCGTGTCTTGTTGGCATCAAACCATAACTGATGCACACTTGACGCGAAAAAATACGCGAACGAGAAAGGATTGAAAGAGCTACGATGCCCCGCAGACTCGACCGCTGCAAGCTTCTTCCCAATGAACTCCGCCGAAAGTTTTTCATGTGCACTGCAAAAGTGCTCCGCCGCGAGAGCCTCGCAAACTTTCCATTCGTGAGTTTTTCTTCTTTTTCTTTTCTGCGCCCTTTTCCCACTCGTTTTCTCCCTTACGCGCTTTACTCCTCTCCTCTCTTTCTCTCTCTTTTTTTTTTTTTACTCAATATCTTCTTTCGTTCGTTGCGAACTGACAAATGATACGTATTGTTGCTTTCAGCAAAATCAAGCTTCCTTTCTGCGTTTGACATTTTTAAGACAACTCTTTTCGCGGAAGCACTGTCATACAGTATATTCCTGAAGTCGGACCCTTCTTTTGGAGGGAAATACTTGGAATCTATCGAGTATGTAGAGTCAAACATTTTTTAGTAAAAATTTCATCAATTCCTGTATTTTTTTTTCATCAATTCCTATATTAATTTTTAAGACTGTATTATTAATTTCATTTTAACTTCTGAATTAAAATTTTATCATGATAAGATTCAGTATTATAACGTTAATATATGTGACCCAATTTATACATGATTTTGATCCTATCAAGCGATTACGTACGCTAACAAGATAAAAAGAGCGTACAGTTAATCTGTTAGTTTAAGGCGACCGTCCGAAAGAGATGAGAGTGTCGGAAAAGCGCAAGCACCAATTTCTGCGGATTTAGGTAGGAAACTCCGTGGCGCATTCTTTATACCTCAAGCTTGCAGGAATCGGGGATAAGCGCCAGGTATCCTTCGATTACCAGCACGATATCAGAGATAAAGGATAATCTAAGATTCATCGAGCTATAAATAATCGCGGTAAAATGGCAATTTTAAGCATTCAGAAAATTTAGAAAAACGAAAGATAAAAGATTGTTGCTCTATTTTTTTTTTATTTATCTTCGCAACAGCAGCATTTATTAAAAACATGAAACAATGAGAAAAAGAAATCAGAAGCCTGACAAAATGCATAAATATGAATAATGAATATTGAACGAATATATTGCGAGGAACTCGATTTTCAAATTCCGATTTACTACTTTTCCAACCCTCGCAATCTGAAACATGAATATTCACATTTCATGAGTCGCTCTCAGCTGATGTTTTTCTTAGTTCAAGAATCACGAGGGGAATAAAGAACAAAATGCAGAGAGAGACAAAAGGCGCAAAAAGACGCGGAGTTACAAATGGACGTTTCTTCGAAGACAGAACAAGCGTCTGTAATTCCTTAATTAAATAGCCAAGCGGCGCGAGCTTGGAAAAGAAGAAATCAACGAATAATCCAATCTTATCGCGGGGAGCCCTAATAACGAGCGCGATGGACGCCTCGTCGCGGGAATAATCATCAAGACTGCCACGCTCGTTACCTTCGATCGCAGAAAAGCAACTTTCCTTTTTTTAGCGTCCTCGCAATCAGACGACGCGGTCGCGCTGATGATCGAGCGCCCCGAGGATTCGCTTCGTTATATCTCTCAAGAGAGTTATCAAAGCTACTGCCTCTTAGAAATGGCATAGAACGCTAGCTACTGATTACTGCTGTCCAGAAGTTTCGAAATACAGCTCAACATATAATTCCTTTCCAGGGACCATTCAGCGTAAATCTCGAATGTAGAACTTTGATAAACCATTTTTAATAATAAAACACAAAGTAAAATTTTGGTTTCAGTCGGAATATTAATAATTAATTTTCTCAAATAAAACGATTCAATTCGATGAGTTATTTAGCACTGAATTAGATGAAGTAAGTAATAGTGGTAGAAACCAAATAGCAGTTATAGAAACTAGGATGTTAAAGGAACTCAGCTTCCGATAGCCACTAGTTCGCAAATTCTACAAATACCGGCCTGTCACATCCCTTTGAAGAGCGTGAAAGTTTCGAGAGGAAGTGTAACACGAGCAATGCATAAATTTCATTTAGAGCTACGAAATATCATTAACGTTCGAGTATCGTTTGATCTTTGTGTAGCATCCAAAGTATTTTTAAATGATCACAGCATACCAACATTTATAACAAAGCTTGCAATTTTTTTCTTTAAAATATTTTTAATAAACTGTTTTTAATAAAAGAAAGGAAACATTTATATATATTTATACTTTATTGCAAACTATTATAACTCAAAGTGGACAACATTAAGAAGGATGTATTTTAAGAGTGAAAAATATTCAAATAGAAAAACGAGATAAACCGAATACTCATTTCGTATCACACGAAAGCATATTAAACCGACTTTAGCTCTACAGATGGTGGAACGATAATGTTGAGAGCAGAATGGAACGACTAGTGATTCAGATTGCGAGAATTCTACAAGGATTAATCTAACGGACAACCCTTTTGAGAGATTAGAAATTAAGGGAAAACGGTGAAGTGCGATTCTTGAAGGAAAAGCAAATTCACCCTCATCATACTTTGTGTGTATACAGCAAGAAATATATTAACAGCGACATAGATCTACAGTCGCCGGCAAAGCAGCTGCGCTAATCTCGCAATTTGTCTGGGAAATTAATCCTAGGAAGTTACGGGTATCTTTAATAATAATCAACCAGAGAGAGCAAAATTTTGCACATATAAGATAAATTTCAACAAAATGCGTTTAATTATTACGCAAAACGTTTTATCTTCTAATTAATTTTAAAAACGCGACAAAAATCCGAGTGCGCAGCTTTACATCGGTCGAACTGACTCGCTTTACGCAACTACACGACCTTTATTCATTCTGACGTCCGTACGTCTTGGGTTATCCGCGGATTTCGGAATCGCAGGTGCGAAGCCCAACCACGTCGCCTCCGGGAGGACTTTATATAACTAAGCCTGGCCGATGGATTTACTTCGCCGAGCTCGCATTCCCCGCGCGCCCGCCCTTTCTTTCCCGCTTGCACGTGTATGCGCGGCACACACAGCGAATGGAAAGAGAGCAACATTCCGTTCTCGACACGGCAGAAACTCGGTCGTTCAGTTTGATCCGGATCTCCCGAGGATGCTTCAAAGTCGGAATCGAACCTACTTCCCCCGCCTACATCCACCTCCTCTTTTCTGGTCGACGGTTGAAGTGCCTTGTGTCTCCTCGTCTCTCGATTTGATCCTAGCGCGTCGTAATCGATTTTAACCAAAATGTACGCTCGCCGCTGAATAATGCTCGATGATTCGCAAACTTCAGAGTAAGCGAGTGCCCTCGACATTTAAATCGGCTAAGAATCATCTCGCGCGCGACTAAAATCACTGCAAAATATTTACTTCGTTAATATGTCAACGCACAATCATATCTTGCAAGTAAACACGCAGTCAATTATTTCTTGGACGAAATTTCATGTTTTCAAAAGTCGCTCTTCTTTAAAAAGATAACGCTAATATAAATACGTGTATGTAGCATACACATAATTGTACTTCTACTTTCAATATTAGAATCTGTATTACATTTAATAGCAAAAAACGTATTTCCAATTATAAATATCCAAAACTTTTCAGATATAATCTTTAAATATGCAAGCCACATCAGTGAAAATATGATACGCGTTATCATTACGAGCAAACTGATGACAATGACGCGTGTTTTTAACATTTAACACTCCCACAATGCTCCTTTCTGGCTGCCTCTATGACTCCTGTAGGAGCTTTTTGCGCGATTCTGCATCCTTAACGATTTTCTGTCGACGCACGTGCCGCGGGCGTGGCGCTTCGATAGCTGCTCAAGAGCACATTTGAATTTATCGGTCGATATCGGAAACTACTTCGTCGATCCACAATGGCTTATTGTGGCCTCGTGGACCAGCGTGCTGCTTGCAAAGTGCAGCCGCAGATTCGCAACGTTAATATCGCCGACCCGACCTCGCAACCGTTGTCCATTTTTATGATCCACTTCAACCCACTCCTCCAGCCAGGAACTCTTATTGATGTCTTATCGCACAAAAGCTTGACCTAAGAAGGTAATAAAACGTTACAATATCGCTTCGAACATCAGGTGTTAACTTTTTAATCGCGCGAACATATGTGAAGACCGTTGGGATGATTTAAGAGATTAATATAATACATCGAAGAACGCTTAGCGATTATCAACACTTTTAACAGAGAAATTTCTTTTATGCGATATATGTATAGTACACTTATAATTCATAACATTTAATTTTTAATAAAAGACAAAGATGTTTAGATGACTTTATAACTTTCAATTTTCATAAAATTCTTTTTAACTGTCTAATTTTTGAAAACCTGAAGTTTCAGTAAAATATATCGGGACGATATATCTGGATTTTGAATTGCAATCTGTCATGCTAGAATAAAAGATAAAATCACGTCAATAACACATGATTAAAATGTGATTTTAATATTATAAATTAATCAATTAGCCGAAGACATGTATAGATGCATAATACAATTTCCTTGCAAAAATTCTGATATCTGTACAATAGCGTGGTTAAACAATACATCATGAATTTACGCCAAGTTTTATATTGGATACGAAAATATTTCTCAAAATGGCAGCTGCATATTTGCTGCTGCAGAAGGGTTGCTTCATGCTTTGCCAGGTATTTATTCCGCCACGCCAGTCTGTCGTTATTTCTCCAACGTCTATTTTATTCACGTGAAAGAATTATTCGTTAAATTGAAGAAATTCATTGACCACTAAATAGTTATCGAATATCCTCCGCATAAGACAGTACATATGCCTGCAAGCGAAGCAAGGTGAAGGATCTGCTAATGACTAATTCATTGCACATTCCGTTCCACCAAAGCTCAACCACACAATGCCCCCGCAGTAGTATAGGTCAGTATTGGACGCAGCATGGTGGAATAACGAGCAAAGCTGTTCGCGAAAGCCCTCCGCACAAAAGACTACATTTTGCACAACGATAAAACATCCCGCAGTTATAGCGATAACTGAATACCTGCTCGCGCACTTTGTGCAAATACGCGCTTTCACATGTTTCTGTCCAGAAATAGGAAAGCGTGGTATCAATTTAGTATTTGCGTCTAAATATTTTCTCGCGAATATTTTCTCGCTAACCGGCGCTCGCTTGCGAAAAGCTTCTCAAGTACATTGCGCGATGCAAATAAACAGTCTTCAAAATCTGCAACGCAAACACGGGCACCGCGATTCTCCAGACAATAGACATATTGCATATTCGATTTGGACAGAAAATGTGTTCTCTCTCTCTCTCTGAAGACTCATACTTTCAAGACACTATTATTTACTTTTGATTGTCGAAGATATTTGTATTTATATATACGATCGCGAATGCAATCATCGAGTCTAATGCTCATTTGAAATAGATGCATTTGCTTTTGCCGACAATAATGTCTTCTACAGCACCGGAAACGACGCATTATGTAAGATATGGGATAGAAGAACAGAAGAAAGTGAATGACGAAAAGGGGATTGAAAAACTTCGGTTCGTCGAGATCAAAATGGCTGCCGAAGATTGAAAATGGAAAGCGAGAGAAAAATATATTAAAAAAAAGACGTAGGCGCTGTAAAAAGGATGCAAAAATGGGAGACTCTTCCTTCAAGGAATTAAGAGAAATCCGGCGTGATTTATTATATCCGTCAACTCGCCCGCTATCTGATACTTGATAGTGAAGAATATCCGGCACCTTCGCAGCGCTGCAGTTATTTTCGATCTTTCTCTCGTTTTCGTCACTGATCTCGATAACAAAATTACGTATATAAAGGATATATAATATTATTGGCATTACGCGATAAAATAAACAATCACATAAACGAAATTATTTCCCTTGCGTATATTCTTTTGTATCGAATAATTAAATAATTTCTCTTTCAGAATTTCACACAAACTTGTCTATGAAAATGCGCGATTTATATCAACTACGCGTTTAATGAGTTGAATGTATTCAGCGCAAAAATATTAATAAATCGCAAATTCAATTAATCTTAAGTCGATGAGCCATGTGATCCGCTAAATATAAATTACCTAATTTGGGAGAGCGAAAACACGATTTATCCGAATAACGCTCGAGCAGAAAGCAATGAAAGGTTCATCCTCATATTTTAAAGATCAATTCAGTAAGAACGGGGGAAGATTAAGACGTACTCCCCGGACGCCAGAAGTCGAAGGATCGATTAGATGAGACGTGGGCGGAGTGGAGGTCCCTTGGGCAACAAAACCGCCATGAGGGCCGACACGGTAAAATGGATTCTAATCGTCCTGACGCTTCAACCGTAGGCGTTGCGAGGCATTATTCCTCCATTAGGATACTGAATAATTCACAAATCGAGTGTCTTAGTCACGCAAAGTACGACGAAAGTCCGAGGATTACTGAGACGGTTCGGGGATGAAAAACAGAGCGCAAAAATAAAAATTTTTTTGCACTCTTTATTTACTATTCTAACTGTAATAATAATGCGACGATTGATTTTATAAAATCTGTTTCATTTGTTCATTTTTATCAATTATTATAGTCGGAAAGCAACTGAGATATATTCAAATGTCTTTATAATACTTTTTTACACAAAGAAAGTGGAACAACAATTAGGACTAATTCATAAATTATAATTATTGTCCCGCCTTTCGCTCATTCATCAACAATATAATTAAATTCGTACAGCGAAACACAATTAAAGTATTCTTTTATAACGATACTGCATTTGAAAAAGAGAAAATACGCGATATTTCAATCGCCGTGCATTATTCGTGCCACGAAATTCGGCATTGTCGAGGCCGCGCCTGCCTTCAAATCATGCTCGATTTTCCGTGCAAAAGTTGCTGCGAGCCAATGGCGATCGAGCTTCGATAAATTGTCTGTGACGGCACGGTGAAACGTTGCAGAACTCGCTCGTGTACGTGCGCCGTGCGTGAGTGAGATTGTATTATGCAGCCGAGGCCGTGTAGGAGACCGAGCGCGATTACGCGCACACGCACGGGGGGCTAACAAAGTGCCTCACGGGAACGGCGTATCGACTATAGTCGCAAATGGACCAAAGAGATGCGCTTGTGTGCTCATCCGAGGTACGGCTCGAGGTACACCCTATCCCATCCTATACGCGCAACGCGCCTCAATCCACTCATTGCATTCGAATTCGCCTAACCATAATATCCGGCGCAGATCCGGTGCGTAATGCGGGTTTACGATCATGATAACGGATATTTCTCTGATCTCGTTAGGTCGCCGATCGAGAGACGGAAATGCTAGCTAAATCTGGCAGAAATAATTGCACTTTTGTTATCCTTTAATACTCCGCTAGTACCGCTGTCTTATAATTAGATAATAATATACATTTATAGAATGATTATTTCTACTGACACTTTGCTTGGAATAGATATTTAATAATATGTAGTCACCGTCGTTATTCGAGATTACACTTTTACGCGAATGTCTCAGTTGCGAATTTGCAGTCTAACAGTTTCGAGCGTGCCGTTTCCCGGGGCGGCCAGCACTCATTTCGCGAAATACTACTCGTACGAGAAGACAGCCGGTATTATTCTGGAAGATGACTGTAGGTCGGCGGCCGCAACGGCCGTAGCCGGAGCCCCGTGGCGTTGCGTACTGTTTCCACCGCGAGGAAGGCCGCCACGGCGTTTGCCTTTACTACTGCATTGCCCGTAGCGTTACGCTTTGTATTGCTCTGACGTCCGAGAGACCGGTGCAATATACAACTAACTGCAATAGCGACCTGTACTACTGTCGCATACGTGACGCTTTGCTTCAAATTCTGTAAGATGAATAATAATGAGTCACTACTGATTCGTCACAAGAAGTATAATTAGCATAAAAAATTGTTGGGATATTTTTTATCACAATTTCCATGTAAATAAAGACCTATGAATAATATTATTAAGTTAAAACACGATTTTCTCATGATAAATATTACATTCATGTATTTAATATTTTTAATAATTATTATATATCAGCGTGCAACGTTACAAGGATAAAATTTCATGACGTTACTTCTAATGGTATTTCGAATAGTCTGTGTGATATAAATATATGTAAAATTCTCTTTGAAAAGCTCTCAATGTTCTCACATTTCAGAAAAGTTATATAATTATACGCTAAAGTCTCATACAATATATTGTTTTTATATAATTCATAGTTCATGTATAACAATAGGTAGTATTTTCTAGGAGTGGAAATTATTTAGTTACCGTAACGTGCATATAGTAAGCCATTTGTCTTCGTAAATTAATGAGTAATAATACACCAAAATATAGTATATGATTAATTGATCTCACAGACCGCCCTCTAAAATGCCAACTCCCTGCGTTAGTAAAATAGGTCGCAGCTACTCTCAAAGTGTGAAGCACGAGAAACTTTAAACTAATAAATAATAATAAATAATATTGTAGTAGAATAAGTAAAATTCAAAGGAAAAAATATAATAATTTCGTCCGAATTTAATACGATTTAAGGCAATTAAATCGCCTGATAAACACAAACCTGAAAGGATAAACCTGCAAAGTTTGCAGTGCAAAATATTAGATCACCGAAAAAACAAATCATACTAAACACTAAGATTTATTGTGATGACCGTATTTCGGAAATAAATAAAATATTTGAAGAAGGCTTGCCAACCGAAAGTTATTTCGAACACTCAATGTATACTATATCTCTTTTCTTTTAGAAATTTATGCAAGCGTCTAAAATAAATTTTCTAGCATCGACTCATTAGCTTCTTTTATTTTTATTAAATCACCGATATAAAACCCGAAATTATTTATTGTAAACTCAAAGAAAAGTCTCTAATTTATCAAGTGTTTATAAGTGTCGCGGAAAATAGTCTAGTTTCGTTCGCTAACCCATAAAGTGTTAAAGGCAGTTCACGAACTACACAAATAAAGTTACTCACTCAGTTGTAGCTCTTATATTTTTTAGCTGTGCGTTTGCATTCCTTCCTTCTATTTATCTCTGGCACGTGATAGTCTTGTAGCTGGTTGAACAGTACTTTTTGGATGATGGCAGGCAATGAACTCACATTCACGATTTAAAAACTGAAAAACAAATATATTGAATTACGACGTGAAACACCTTCGATTAGGAAGCAATTCAAAGGGCGCAAATGCAATATAACAAGTAATATCGATAAATCAAATTTAATGGATTTACGTTCCAAAATAATTGTATTAAACAATTTAAAATCGTGTTAAATAAATAACGTCGAAGTATCACCAGATTGTGGATTTGAATCGCGAAGTGCGGAATAACAAAATGAGCAAAGTGCTTCAAAAGATAAATGTCTCGATAAAAATTCACAAACAACTAACTTCGAATAATTTCTATCTCCAAAAACCGAACACCGAGCCGGTAACTTTTCACGACGACCAAATTGGAGCAAGTGTTCACAGTTTGATCAACAAATTTGCGAGGAGCAGGTGTCGTCGATTCAGTGTGGTGGAGCGGCCAATAGAGCCAATTTAAACATTTTAATTAAATGCGTTCGTTTTAACCGATACTTTCCAAAGAAAATATCTTGCATAATACAGAATTTGCAATATCGAAGTATACTGAATTGTACCGAAATCGATTAATATGCACGATTCAATAAGAGATAACATAGTAAAGTTCTGTAACGCGATTCAATGCAGTTATTCATTGCAGTTCTATTTATTCACTTCGGTCTAATATAAGTCAAACTGATAATAATTTACTTACAAAGTTTCAAGAGCGACGGATCGAGAGATATATCGCCGGCACGCCGCACTGTTCATTCAAAGGTCCCGTGTCGGCGATTCGATTTTACGTCAATTGCCGTATAAACGCGGTGACGGAAGAGAAAAGGGAATATTTTCAGTATAATAGTAGCAGATAGTCGGAAATGAGAAAGTTTCTCGGTCGCACCGCGATTCGCGGCAACAATCCGGTTATCCACAAATGTGTAATTTGTTAGTTTATATAAATTACCGAACAAATTGCCGCTAGCTCATGCATCAATAATATAAATTTGGCGAATGCCAGATATAATTAACTGCTTTAATATTTATTACATTAATTTTACGTCGCGGGCTTGCAAGCCAACTGGCAAAATGTCACGTAGTCGCAAAGTTACACTAATTCCGTATTCATTAACGCTTGTTCGAACATTAATTACGACACTTTGCCGTCAGTATCGTTTATCTTACATGTCTGATACTTTCTTACTCGGATTAAATACGGCGACCGCGCTCGTTACTCCATCGTGTGCTAACCCAGTTGCTCGCTTACGTAATTTCGTTAATTATACAGCGATCACTTGGTACACGGCGTTAATTACAAATCCTCCTGTGTGTACACGTTTCTCACTCATCTGATATATACCTGCTTAACCCTCGACGATGCATGTACAAACAGACACGAGCGAATCAGTTATCGAGATAATGAATTGATAATCCGTCCAAAGTTTATGGGTATCGCAGCAATGAAGTTTCGACACGGCGGAGATTTCCGAAAGCCGCTTACCTCCAGTGAACTTTGTCATTTATTGAATCGCTGTCGGATCGGCAAAAGAGGAGATAAATAAAACGGGAAAATAAATACAGCGCGCAACGGCGACGGCGGCGGCGGCGGCGGAAAAAAAATGTACAAGGTGCGCAGGGGCGAGAAGGCAGGTAGCGACGTTGAAAAATCTATTTATATATGTCCAATACTTCATCTCGGAGTGTACCCGGTGTGCCGGCATGTCAGCGTCAGACGTGACGACGTCACCGGGGCGAGATGGAACGCCCGTCTGACCCGCGCGACACCGAGTTCTCACCGAGATCAAGATTTCACCGGACGTACAATGTTTCTTATTTGTAGCGCTGTAGATCAAGGCCCAAGCGAGAAAAGTTTTTCGCGATCCCTTTCTCATAACTTGTGGCTAACAGTGCGTGTTGAGCATTTTTCACAACGGTGAGAACTTCAAGAGGGAAACTGAAGAAGAGATGATGTAAGGTGGATGCACAAAAAAAAAAAAAAGACGAAAAAACAGTGCGAATAAAGAGAAAATAATTATAAAAGTTTTGAACGCATTGCTTGTCAGCGATGATGTTAATATTTTAAAGAAATTAGTTCAATTTTTGTTCCCGGTTAAGCGGTCAATCATGTAACGCCAACTGATCCATGCAGTTCCTTATGAAAACATAATCGATAATGAAATAATACAGCAATCTTGAGGATTATCCGTTATGATCCACTTGTCTACGCGATAGCTTAAGCTCTCCCGAAGCGTGCAATTCGATCTGCTTTAATCTGTCATTCGCTTTAAGTAGCGAAATTTCGCTTGATCCGATTGTATCCGATTCACTTTGTAATAAAATACTCGTTAATCTCTTTCCTAATAGGATATTATTAATACATATATCTACACGTTTCTATCTAGTTAGACGCATTTTTGTATCAAACAGAAGAATCTTCGCCTCGAAGCATTTCCATTAATTTTACTCGGATTATTTCAACTAAGGCTGTCGCACTCGATCGCGACTGCCAAAATTTATCGTATCGTGCAGCAAAACCTGTTTCTTCCTTCCTTTGAGCTAAGGATCTTACTACGAAACTAATTTCATTTATCCCACCGTAACGCTGACACTCGATACGAACAGCTTGCTTTCATCGCTAATCCGAAATAACGGCGCTCTGATAGGCGCCTATAAATTCCGACTAATCCCGTCTAATTTGAGGGGAAGAGTGACTTGCGTCCATTTCCTGGGCTCTGAAATTTGATTTTCGCATATAAATGCGTTCCGCCGAAAGAGAAACGCGTTCATAATAATAACAACGGCAATTACTCTCATTTAGCTTAACTAGACACGAAACTTTGTTAGAAGTTATTCCATTTGCCGGCATGCACGATTCTGACTTTCCTGCTTTTCTAGCCCTTCATTTCTTCAGCCGCTCTCTCCCATCTGCCATATTATTGCCTTGTGTTATTACTTCGTGTCAGTACGTTCTTTTTCTCCCATCTCTCTCCGTACGTAGAATTTATTTTCTCGTCGTCAGCGCAAATATGTAATAAAATCCAATATGCCGCGCTAATTTTCTATTCAGACCGAATAAACGAGACATACTTCTGGAATAGTTGTACATCTGATGAGCGCGCATATAGAATCGTCGCGTAAGTATAGGAATCTGGAGTGCTCTACGAAGTTTTCCACTTTTCGTGCTCGTAGCGAGGAGCACCTAAAGAACGCTTCCACTTGAATCGATTAAAGGACGAGTGCGACGCAGATGGAAATATTTTTCCTTTCGTGCGAGTCGTAAAATAAAATTATACCACGCCCAATCTGCAATTAGGCGATTCAAAAAGTGTCTCGCAACATTCGTAGATCTTGTTTTTTTTACAAGAAATAATTAATTAATGCAAATTATACTAACAATATTTAGTATAAATAATATTCTAAACAAATATCTGGAAATCTCAATTGTCGATAATTTCACTTGATCATTAAATGCTTTATTATTAAAAATTTATCTTTTCTTATATCTCGAGTTCTTGAATAACCAACTAATCAATTTATTTTTATTTTTCTTTCCTGATTGTTAGCGGGCAGACGAACTGTAGTTCGCTACACTTTTCGCCGGCTTGAACGTAAGTGCGGACTTGGCGAAATAGCTATCGGAACTATATTCGATAAAAAAACAGCACTCACCTTAGTGTAACCAGAAACGTTTATTTTATTCTGACAATCGAGTAAAAATTATTTGAGATTGTGACGTGTAACTCGCGAGGGAAAACCTGAGAAAAACGATCGCGCGGGTGAACGAAAATCGCTCCCGTGCTGTGACAGAGAGGGCCGACGATAACTCTACGGAGACGACAACGGCTTTATCTGTCCTTTTAAACCACAATCCTCGAGAAGTCGGATCAAATAAAAATGAAAATATTGACGGTCAGAGTGATTTATTGGTGTTTCGATCGAATGTGTTCTTGCGCAAGTATCGCTACGCGGCTAGAAAGTAGTTCCAGCTTCGGGTTTTTTGGATTTACATTTCAACGCATAAAATTATTTGACCAAACGCAATTAATACAACAGTTTTTTACACTGACAATTGAGGATAAAATATTACCGGAGATCTTTGGATACGCCTGAGACAACTGAGAAGACACATGCCTCCCTGAAGATCGCGTCTTTCGCAGTCTGTACACTGACGACTTAATTACCTCATTACTGCAGTATAGATGCTTTCTGTTGAACCGCCTGCAAAACACCGTCCATCTGCGGCGGAAAGAGGCGAAAGGCAGAAGGGTAATGATACTCTTAACCGAGATTAAATACTCACTTTCCGGAAAGAAGGAAAATGAGATAGGAAAATCGTGCCACGACCGCGCCATGAACGAGCAATTATTTAACGAGAACAACTCGACACGTAGGAGAGCTAAACAGCGCACATCATGAATGTTTAAGGCTGCGAAGAAGGCGGAGAATGGAAGAAGCGCAGTTAAAATAAGCTGAGACCATTTAAGGATTCTGCGAGTTTTAAAAGCGGCGTCTTATAGACGATTTTTTTCCCTTTCTTTTAACTCCAATCTGCCGTAATACTCATACGACTAAGTGTTGTCCATATTTAAATAAATTTATTTAAATAATTTAGGCAATACATCCACAGTATTTCAGATATCAACTTTAAGACAGAAATATTGTACATTTTTAGAGTGTTTCAACTCGATTGATATTTTATCAAAACTTTATTCCGCGCGCGTATAGCCAAATAAAATGCTCTTAAAAAAATTATTATCTCTGTCGGGTGCGAGCTTATGAAAATCTCTGATTTACGTGGAGGATCTTGGTGACAAGACTGACACAATCTAACCCAGCGAATAGGATGTACGAGAATGAACTCTGATCGAAACTCGCGATTTCGCGCAAACGCAGCACGTTTTCCGTACTGTAAATCGTGGGATTTCCCAATGCGAACGTGCGACCGCGTTTGCGTTTCATTGCGACGTGTGACAATGAATGACTGTTTCCGCGTAAACGCGAACGCGGCGCGTCGGTGAAATGAAGATCGATACGCCCCGAAGAGCTGATGTATCCGATTAAAATAATGTCGACCGTCAAGTTAAAGATATTTCAACGACGTAATTAGAACTGATATAACACGTTCTCTTTTGTTACACGACGATATTTCTAAATTTACGGGCAATTCATTCCAATACACAAAAATAAATGATTGCAACGAAATTATAAATTATATCAATGAGCAATTAATTCAACAAAAATTAAATAAAACATCTGATTATATCTCATTTTCACGAAGATATTTATATTATTTGTAACGCTAAAGATGGAAACAATCTTTGCGTATATTATATATTTATCGATATAAATAGTACAATTATGCAGGTTGTCGCAGAGACGTTGCTACATTTTTCATTTGTAGATTCTTTCACAAGTTTGAAATCGATTCTCCTTTAATGAAGATGCCGAGGCATTATTACCGCCACATCACCTTTAATGGATAAAAATACTCCAAAACGTATTTTCTAACAGTGATAGTAATCAATAGTGTCCATAGAAATAATACTTTGTCATTTCATAATAACCGGTTGACATGATTAACACGTGGACTTGTAACAGTCAATATGTAATCGAGTTTTATCTGTTTCACTGGGAGCGGCTTTCTAATCGGGAAAAGTAATTGCGTCAAGAATGTAATCTTTCTTCGGGAAAAGCAAATAAAAATTTTCACCTTTAACATTAACGGTATATTTGTTGAAAATTTTTTACAACATGCAGAATACTAAACTCAACACAAGAATGATATTTGTATTTTATTAAAATTTAAAATCAGTAAAAGTACACTCGTATTTTTATATGGAGATCGTTTCTTGAAAAGCTTGTATTTACTTGTCTCTTCTTCAATCTTTTCAATTCCTCAATGTTATTGCACGACTAAGCTACGATCATTTATCGCAATTGAGTCCGCGATGGGTTCTTAAATTTTAGATAAAATCTAGCGCGCATAATGCTCGCACTTGCATCAAAATTCACTACATGCTCCGATGATTACTCTTCATTCTGCAGACAGGACGCCCGTCGCCGTCGCCGTCGAGATCCGCCTTCATGATTTCACGTAGATCTTCGCGGAATACACGCCCGTTCGTCGCGCCGATGCGAATAAATTGAGTATGGAGGTCTTCGTGGCTGAGAAGAGATTATGGTAATGCGAGATTACCCCGTATTTAAGTGGGAGCTCACTACCCCTGTCAGCAGTTCGCTAATAATGTTAGACTTCCTTGCGACTGTCGCGCCTACGTGAATGCTAATTAGAATAATAATGCCGGCTTGACAGAGAGCTAACGAAATACCGAAGTTAATTGAAATATACCGGCGCGCTGATAAGCGGATGAAATTGGACCCGCGAGATAATTATACAACAACGGCGTCATATCGGCAGAATGAAATCGGCACAAAGTTAATGCAACTACGGTGTTATTGCAACAACAATTCGTGCATTAACAAATCATTTCAAGACAAATAAATTTGAATCAATACGATTCAATACGAATTGCTTTCAAATGAATCACAAACATTTTAGCATTTACTTTCCAGATTTATTGCAAGACGAGAGTCTGTTTATCAATTCCAAAATTTAATGGTGATTATTATGTCCGTCGACGCGGAAAATTTCAGAATAAATAACTGCTCTTAGTCTTAAGCACGCGCCGAGAATGCGAATGAAAGTGCCACCCCAGCGAACTTTCGCCAAACTTGAGAAGAAAAATGATCCTGACGTCGGAATTAATTATTACTCAGCTACTGGTATCACAGTGCGTGCTCCTTCTTATTATTACGCCGAGTAATACATCATCCGCCATTAACGTATGATTACTCGACCTTTTCAACACACGACCTTTGCGACTAAATTGCGACCGTTACAGGAAAGCAAACACGTGCGGAGAAAGACGACGTCTCCGGCGCCGGGGCAATTTCCTTCGCGCTCCTTCGACAGTACACCGACGACACGTGTTGTCGTGTTTGCCACGAACGACATGAGACGATCAGCAAAATGAGATTTCACTCGGACAATCGAAAATTGCGACGCATCGTAAAACATCGTAAACAAGACACCTTCGCGAGATATTGTTCTAAGATTGATTAATTTTGAGAAATTTTAAGAAATGATGTGCAATTCTGAATAGTCTAATTGAGATTATCACTTTATTAACTAACTAATAGAGATTTTTGTCGGTTCCGAGTATCATTGCGCGGCGCGGCGCCAGCAGGAGCCAATTTGCACGGAGGATTTAATTGAAAAATGTGGCCGGGCACGGCGACGGGTCGAGATTACGCGGCGAAAAAGCGCGGAAAATTCACGAGCGTCTGTCGCAATTAGGCACGATCGAGTGATTTATTCGCGACGTTAAGTTGATCGTACGAACGACGGTAAGCCTGACCAAAACCTGATGAATGACAGCGACATTTCGCCACGCTTTACCAATTTCATCGATAATTGATAAAAATGCGCCTTATCAACCTATATTTATGCAAATCTTACTTTACGTTTCACTGCTCCCGTTTTTAACGAAATATAAATTTAATTTAGTATTCATTACGCAAGGAAAATTGTTACGTGATTACTTCGTGAATAAAATAAATATTTATCTACCAAGCACGAACAGTAATTTGCCATTAAATTATCAAATTATCAAAAATGGACAAACGGAGAGTGTAGAGAGTGCTAAGAGTAAGAAACACAATTAGTCGGCTTCTGCGACACGTTGTAATATATTTTATATTTCTCAGTAACGTTGAAATTATCTTCCGCGCTTCACTGGAGCCTTTTCGGTGCATTGAGCACGGTACTAAGCATGAAGAAATCACCCTAGAGCTTTTCGGAATTCCGAAGAATCTCTCACGAAACTACAGGTCCAAATATTCCGTCCAGCAGCAAGGGAATAAACGGCGAAACCATGACAGCAGGGCTCACGGGGAATCTAAATAATCCAGAGAATTCGCGCGTAAACGGAAACGGCTGTTGGAAGAATTTAATATCGGTACACATCGCCAAACAATGTGCACGTCGCTGACAATATTTGGCGTTTTCCCTCGTGTAATTAGGCACGCCTTGGTTTAATCCTTTCGACAATGGTTTTGAAGGATTAAAGCGATCGATCAACGTTGCACACTGTTGACAATCAGTATCGCTTAACCTTAGGCGGAGGATGTCAATATTTTACTTTGCATGAAGAGACACTTCCTTCCCGAAGCTCTTTCTTACCAAAACGGCAACAAAGAGAAAACATCGCGAACGTTAAATAAAGCGTAAATTAAATATAAGCATAAAATATGTTTATTCTATAAAAGTTCTCGAATTTTATCAAAATGCTTCTTTACGTTCGAACGATTAATTTGATAATTAATCCTTTGCGACGTTGGTTAATCCGCTTGAAGCAGGATTTGTTCTACAGCGCAAGAGTTAAAAATACATTGACAAATAAACTCAAGTAATTTTGCATAGGAAAAGAATACGCGAACGAACCAAACCGGGCGGAAGGCGGAAGAGTAAAAGAATAGAAAATAACACGGGGTTCCCTTTTATAAATTTCCAACGTTTTTAATCCGTTCGTAAGCCGTTCAGTTGTGTCCGGGGCTTTCGTTTAAAATTAAGGGATCTCGGTAACGCTATTCATATAATCTGTTACATGGCGACGACTACCTATTACGGAGATGTAATGCATCGGTTTATTTTGTTTTTAACGGATCTTGGAAGAATACCCGCTACTTCTCACGGTGTTCAAAAGACATTTTCAGAATATCCAGAAGAGATTTAACGAGAGGCCATTATTAGTCACAAATTCTTTCCCATCGTCAATCAATTATGTGTGTACGTTATCCAAAGTTAAAATGTTTTTTGACATCATTAATGATTTATGTCTCGACGAAATATATCTAAACTAAGTTTTAATTAAAAGTTGCGCGACAAGAATTAACCTCATTTTTCTTTGAAACTGATGATGACGGGATGAGGATAATATCTGGATAAATAATCTGGAGGCTCTTTTATAACAGCTATTGAAGTTGGCTACTATTAACTTTATGCGGATAATGAGCAAAAATTTCTGACGCAAATTATTCAATAGATTAAAGACTCTTCCATCACAACCTATGGAAGTTCGATCGACTTTTATGAGAAACAGCGGTTAACGCTATCAGCATTGTTGTTTCGACCAAGTCCGTAGCGGTTATCGATTTTTCGAGTTAGCGCACGCATTCGCATATACATATTTAATATCAATAAATGGAAACTTTATACATTTCATATGATTTATATTTTATAAATGCGAGTGGATAACTGTTTATCTGGACTTCGTCGGAATTATTAACAAACCAAACGTCCAATTCGTCAACCGAATATACCGAGATTGAAAACGTCATACAATTTGATACGTGTATTGCCGTGACAGAACCGTTTTAATAATGCAAAAACATTCATATATGTTGTAATAATGTTAAAATGTTCCTATACGTCTAATGGCGCGTGCAAATTTGTCACATCAATGATTAAAATCTGATTGCGATAATTTCACGTAAATGATTGATCGCGAAACGAAATGTCTTTCTGCTGCGAAGAGAGTTTTATTCGCAGCACAAGCCTACTCCGATCACACGACACAAATTCGGAGGATCTTTTTCGATTAATAGAAACCATCACATCGATCCTCGAATCCCACATAATCCCACACCTATCACTGCTTATCTGACCCACTTTCGTACGGTTTCTATATAAAAAAAACGTAGAAAAATTTCCGATTTAATCAGCCGCCCGTCACGTGCAGCCGCAAGTATCGTCGCCATCGCGGCGACGACACTGCTCAATTTCCTCCTGTCCCCACGCTTCTCTAAAAAAAAAAATAATAACAATAAACTTAATCCGGATAAAAACTTGGAACAAGCATGCCCCAATTCCGGAAAAGTCTCCCGATCTCTTCGAATCCTTCGTAGCAGGAATAACAATGAGTCTTGCCATTAAGCTCTCAGTGTCTCGTAGAAATAATTGCTTAAAGGGTCCGCTCATCAGATGCCATGAAAAGACGAGAAAGAACGGGTAGCTTGAAAGAAATGGCGTCTGAATAACCTCTCAATATTATTCCTTTGCTGGCATAATTAAATAAAGTGAGCCGAATAATATGAAAAGGCGAAACGCGCGGCCAGAAATAATACAATATTTGCAATTTCTTCTTTAGAATTAAAAAAAAAAAAAAACGTTTTTGAATAAAGATATTTCTTCACTCGAAATTTCCTTTAATTTATTGTTACAATTATTTTCTACATTTACAAATGGAGAAATCACATTGCAAGAATACTTTAAATTCCTCTATCTTTATTTGTATTATTTATTAATTTTAATTAATTATTGAGAAATGAATAGTGCAGAGGAAAAAATTGTTTGACTTCGCTTCCATTAACAGGCTTTTACAAAGTTGAATGAAATAATAAGCTGCCTTTGTGAGATATCTTTGTGTACTTCAACTTGGACGTTAGCGATGATCGCGGCCACACGAGATGCCTGTGTGTGGACGGCTTTAACTACTTCCTACCGGCCGCGAACAAGTGCGGCGTGACCCAGTCCGTGTTTTTTTTTTCTTTTTTTTTTTAGCAAAAAAAGTGTGAAGAGGGAAAAATAGGGTGAAAACGACGCCAGTGCTTTGCATTCTCGGGCATTCCGCGATAAAAGGGGTAAATGCGTGCCCTCGAGTTTAACAGAACCAGAAAACTCACCGAGACTTTTAAGAATAGGTACTCGTCCTATAGAAAACAAATTTTTATTCCACAGCAAACTACAATAAAATATATGAAGTATTTATTTTAAAAAATGTTTTATTAATTAAATATCAAATATCGCTTACGAAGTTAGTTTTTTATTTTGTATAAAAAGTCTATTTCAATGTTTTCAAATTCTCTTGTGCACGGATAAAAATTTTAAAATTGTTTAATTTCATTTAATTCTAAATATTCGATCAAACTGCTATTAACTATAACAGTATTATGTAGAATACGCACAAAATGGATCAAAAACCGTTCAAGCAAGTTTAAAGAATCGATACATTCTGATTTAGCTCGCGCTGATGTATTTTGGTGATGCACGTAACGGAACCTGTGCAATAATCCCGCAAAATGTTTTCTACGTCATTAAATATTTACTATATTATTTGTGGTTCCGCATATGGTAAAACAAAGTCGAAAATAATTATTGAAATAATACAGTATTTACAAGAGATAAGCTACGCAGTGAATAACTACCTCGAAAGTCGATAAATATCTCGTCATACGTTGTACGGCAGCTTTTTGATCGCGCTTTGTATCGCATTCTCATCTCAAAATGTTTGAAAATTCGTATCGACAGGGATTATTTGCGCTCTCGACATAACAAAGCGCTTTATCCTCTCATCCACATGTTGATTACAACACAATTTGCTAATGCACGCGCTCGCGAGCTCTTTCTTCTTTAAAGTACACATTCGACACAAACTTCGAACGCTAAATATAATTGGGAGTGCTTTTTTTCCAAAATTGAAGTGGTAATTCTGAGTAATTTAAAACACCGTTACTGTGACCTTTGCCAGGCGGAAATGAAACCGTAAAATTGTACTTCTACTTTGCTCCTCTCGAAAATAATTCATTCATTCTTTTTTTTGCAATTTTTTTTTAGAAATTACATTAATTGTTGCCGATGCGTTTGGTGCGCGCCAAGGCAGGAAGGAGGGAGATTTCTTTCGCCCGCTTTCTGGTTACAGCGGTTTAATTATAGCGCGTTAATTACAAGTTTTGTCGACAAGCGCCGAGCTATAAAATTGGTATCTCGGTGACCGCAGAACATACGCGGTTATTCTCGACACGAATTTCGATGAAACTTCGGCGTGAAATACGGGAGTAAGAAAAAAAAAGTACGTGTTATCTAGGTATGTAATAAAAAGATTAAAGATATTAAATAATCTAATAATGCGCGTTAAAAGGAGAATTTCAAGAATCTTGCCTGCATAAAATGCACGATAGCTAAAATAATCAATAAAAATTGATTCAACGAAATCGTGTTACAAAATATCTCTGACAACTTGCTTAATCTTTTCAGGCGTGAATTATGTTCAAAACAGAAGGAAAACCAGCAAGTTGAAATTGATTATAATCCATTTCTCTGCTAAAGAGATGACGTTCTTCATTTCAAAGATTTGGGATATCAGATTACACTACGTATGCGTCTATTATTATTATTATTATTATTACAATCTCAACTTCGAGAAGCATTTTCATTGGCGTCTGTCGTAACGAGAGATACTTCTGTTGCAATCTACCTTCGCCGCTCTTCAGACTCGGTAACTCCACTTCCTCGCCCCATCCAAAATCGGATGATACCGCGCGCACTCATTATACCCGCTCGACTCCGCCCGACGATTTGCATAAATTTTCCACGACTGGAAATGAAATTGCCCGCGAACTGCGGCGGATGGTGTAGTTCCGGCGTGTTCTAAGCAGTTCGCTAACGACGCGAGCGCGGTGGACACGTTATGTGCGAAAAGCATATTGTTCAAAATGCGTGGATTAACGCTTTACCTAATGCTTTACATTCCAGCAAACAACGACAAACTCTAACAAATAAATACGATTATGCAAGGGAGCTAGAATTGCATATTTTCTAGCGCGTACGTGAAATTGTTACTTTGATGACAAAATGAACCGCGTGTTTTACTGGTTTGCTCACATTCAAAATTTGGCTTCTATTTTTCACTACTCTTACATTCAACAAAGAAATATTATTTCATAATTATATAATTTTTTAATAATATTATATTTAAAATAAACAAAGCCAGAGAAAATAGGTAAATTTAATTGTAATTTATTTCGCGCACCTTCCTGTGCTTGCGAAAAAATTTTCGCATAATAGCTTCTTGCACTTTTTAGCAATGGCGTACACCGTAAACTTCATCGATAATCCAGCATCATAGAGCAGCCCGATATCATGATTTAATACCGGCCGATGCGGTACCATTAGCCGGGCTCGCATAGTTTCTAGCATGCGCATTATTCGCTTTAAAAAGCTTTCCGATGCTCGCAATTACATACACTTTCTCGCTGCGCCACCCGTTAACTCGGCCGACACGCGAAAAAAAAAAAAATCCGTCGTGCGTGTAGGTGAAGATATAAAAATAGGCGCCGCATATACAGGTGCAATTGGTGTATCGATGCATTCGTGCATACGCACACCTGCGTCGAGCTGCCGGATGGACTTAGCATCGTCGATTAAACAAGAGCGTTGTGCACAGCCTGGGAAGATTGATTGATTGACTGAATTTGAGATAACAATTGATTTTTCAAAGATTTTGAGGACAAAATCTAATAATTTGAAATTAATTAAAATAATTAACGTTAATAATTATTCGAGTATTAAAAACAATATCGCAAGCGCAAACGTATTTGTTTTTTTTTTAAACAAATTTGTTATATAATATGCTAGAATTTCAGATGTATATATTAAGAATGCGACATCCCTTTTGCACCGTACATCTCTTCGCATAATGGTAGAAAAAATATGCTAATAATATCAGTCCATTAGACTGCCAGTTCAAATTTCCCCAATCAACCCTCTTCAGTTGCACGCTCGGGGCTATTTTCATTAAAAAGATAAACTTACTTCATCGTTATATGTATATATTTCATTACGTTTCATTTTTATTCGCAGACGACAAGTTTATTCGCATAAAAAAATTGCTGGCTTTCTACAAGAATCAAGTTACCAATCTTTATGAGTTAAAGCACGATGCATCAATATGATAAAACGCAAACTACAACAACTGTGATCGTAATCAATATTTGTGTAACAATTGCAATTCGTAAATTTCAATAGTAATAAAATCGTATTAAGAGCAAATTATATAATTATGTATTGTAAAGTAGAGCATGTGCAGGGAGTGAAAAATAATTTGCTAATCGGAAATCATAAATTAACGATAACAATAGCGTGAAATAAATTGCAATCTTGTGTAAGTTATAAATAAACCTGGTATTAATGTAATTTACGATAATTTCATCGCGATCAACAATACGAATGCGGGAAATAAGACCGCGTAAACGTTCAAGCGCCTTAATTATTATTCACGAGGTAAAAGTCGTGGCGCGTCGACGAACGGCAAGTGCAACGCCATGCAAATGACAAGCCACTTGAACGAGATTCGAGTGCTCGCCAGCCGGAAATGCACGCTCCGCTCATAAAAAAAGAACACCTATATAAGAAATGAATGCAAAGCAATGTAGAAAATGTAGACGAAAAGGAAGAGAGAGAGAGCGCGCAAAGGGAAAAGGGAATCGTATCCAAAGATTTACAGCATCTCTCTCGCTAGTTATCCACGTTCGTGTATTTGTTCGCTCTCTCTTCGCGATATCCTTTTAAAGCAGTCGTAAATTTATGTCATGCAAATATGGCCTTTCACGAGGAAACATCACGAAAGAGGAAGAGTGACATTCCGCGTGCAAAGGGTAGAATAAAATTCACGCTTTGTCGTTTGACTGTCGGCAAAAATTGCATCGTTGTTTGCATTGATATAGGTCAATCGTAAAAATTAACGAATACAAAGCACCAAGAACATTTTCGAAATTGAACGTCACACAGCGATAAAAGAATAAATACAAATTCCAGCTAAACACGTTATATGTATTAAAACGTCAGGAAAACGTCAGAGAAAAAAATGTTAAAGGAAAGAAAACATTTAGAAGAAAAAGAGCTGTATGTTGGAAAAACGTATACAATAGCAAGGTGAGTCAAATAAGCGTATTATATTAAGACAAGCATTGTTTGCGAGTAATTGAAGCAATTTGAGATAAAGAAGCACTCGTGCGATTAACCGAACAAAGCTTTCCTTTTACCCGACAACGTAACGAATTTCTGTCAAAACACCCTAAAGAACGTGGCGCGAAATAAAATCGAAATCGTAGGGGCAATTCGATAACAACAACCGCCACCAACGGCAAACCACCAGCATGGTGCCGCCGATTTAAAGTGGAAGAAGCAATTTGCGGACTATCGTCCCTATTTTCGTGCATGTCACGAACAGACGCTGCTTATGATCGCGATTTATGACCAACAAATATTTATCAACTCTAAATCGATCTTCAACGCACGAAAAATTCTTCAAAGAAACTTGCGCAATTTATAAAATTATTAACAGAGAAGGATATTCGGTCCGCAAGAAATGAAAAACATTAGCATATAGCAATACAGCGAATAAATAATCAAGTGAATGAATGAAATAGAAATAGAAAGATCAAGAGAATTGCGAAGAGTTGTCAAAACTATATATCTGTGGTTTAAATACAATTTAAGCGCACAATTCAAAAGTTTAACTATTCTCACGTGAAGTGAGAAAGTGTCTTCTGACAAAGACGCCACGTTTTATTATGTTGACAAGACAACAATCATACTATCGCTGTTTTCTAGGTCACTCGATATAACATCCCAGACTTGGAAGCGCACACAAGCATAATGTTTTATTCAATCAACTATTAACGACGCAATATTCACCCTATCTTTAGAAGACAGGTCTATGGCATGGCACTTTGACGTTATACAAGGCAGACGTTTGACATGAAAATTATCTAATATAGGCTCATCCTCCTGTCTCGTCATTCCGAAGCTTCCACTCGTGCACTCAGCGTGTATGTGCTTATGTATGAGAAATACAACGTCCATGCATAATGCAAGGGCGCATGGGTGATGCATAAATATTTAGAACTGATTTCTATGCGGCGCATAGTCAAACATTGACAAAGTGCTACGTATTATAATAATCTCAGTAAATAATAATAATATATTGTCATGGTTATTTTTCGTTTTAAATACATACAATTATTCTTAATATATCAATACCGAATGCGGAGAAAAAGAAGAGAAAATACTTTTTATTTTAGATTAATCAAATATATGTATATCGAACAAAAAATGAACACTTACTGAATTATTTAAATTGAAGTTAATCCGTAAAATATCCAAAAGAAATATATAATTTCATAATGTGATACAATACCGATAAACAATGCAAATGGTAGTTCTTCTGCAAATACCTTCCGGCTTTCATTGCAAAATATGAATGGCAAGCGAGGATAATAATACTCAATGTCCCCAGCGGAAAGTTCAAAAAAAGGAAGCTGGCATAAATACTCGGAAAATCAGAGCGCACGAGGGAGGTCTCTAAATAGACTTCTTTAGATGAAAATCATCAGCCGGATACTTTAGTGCGAGCGTGCGATGAAGATGAACAATATAGGACATCGTCATTAGCGCCGCTTGTTTCCAGAAGTTTAAAAGCGAAAACAATTTATAATAGTAATTATAAGTACTTAAGCTTTTGCTCTGTAACTCCGCAATGAGTTGATGAATAGAAACAATGATGCTCTACAACATTCCACGCATTGTTTCGACGATTACTTCTTAAATACTACATTTTATTTTGCTCATAAACAAAATCATGTTTCAAAATTATTAATTTTTTTTTCAGAAAGTGTCAAGTTTCAAAAGTATTTTAATAATAACACAAAGTATCTTATTATTTTATATCTTTTAAAATAAGTAGAAATTACAATGATCTAAAATTGTTCACAGCGATTTTTCAACGATTATCTAAGTATTACGTTCCTTTTTATAAATAAATGCAGTTGTGATTTCCTATTAACATCATTAGGATTCTTTAAAAATTGCTTTAAAATGCAAATTAAATTATGCAATACTTTTCATAATAAATGAGAACATTTTATCTCATATCGGACGTTTGTAATTATATTATCTGCATGCGCGCGGATTTTCCGAGAATTATTCTCATTTTACGTGAGTGCACGTAATAATATATTAATAAGTTTTAGTATATTTAGTTCAAATAAACATTAAATGCGCAGCGCATTTACAAACCCGAAATTAATTACGTAGCGCTCGATACGCGCAATCGTCGGTGGCGGATAAAATTTTCACTTCAATTCGCCGCTCGTGCAGCTAAAGTTCCCGATTCCGAGCTCATCCTCGATCATTAAAGACAGGGAGAGCTGTTACGTCACGAATCTTGGGGCCGATCAAACGCTCATTTGTCACTATCCCTATTTAGGCGTCCCTGTTTGAACCGCGTTCGAACTACGTCACGGAAACTGTCAAGGTGGGAAATAGTTCGCCAACTATTTCAGCATACATGATAGCCGAGCTTCTAACCGATATTCGAGTCTCGTACGTTCTATACATTAGCAACTCCGGCAAGCAATCTTTATTATTCTAAATGTATCGTTCTAATGATCGGCCATTCTAAACTATTCACCGATGAATCGCTCCAATGATCGGCCATTTTGCATCTCACTTATCACACTATTACATCGTCATAGCAATCAGTTGTTTTATTATACGTTATTCTTAATAAATCCCTCTGCGATCTTCGAGTATTGCAAATCTCTCTATACGCGCGACTGCATCGTTACTCATTTCAGTAAACAAAGGATAATTAAATTTCCATACACTGAAGTATATAGGTTTTGGGAGGCGAGGGATCCATAATCTCCGTGTAACGTGTACATCTCAAATTACGTTCCCGACAGCGAAATCGGGGTTATCCCCATCTATGATTCGTACCTCGTACGAATACTTCATTAGTCAAACTGCGCACGTTGCCAACGAAGTTGCAGCCGAGTGCAACTCGCACACATTTGGAGGGATCGATCTGCGAGATCTGCGAGGTAATTAACTGAATTTCTTAATTAGAACAGTGACGTCGCCTATCGCGAAACATGGTGATTAATTGTTATCGTAAAAATAATATTGAAAATTTCGAAAAAAAAAAAGAAAATGAAGTAATAACAAGATGCGAATAGATTGCCAGATGATATCACAGATATCTGTAGATAAAAAATAAATGTCATTGGTTTATTTCAAGGAAGTCCCTCACAAATGATAGTTATGTAGAAACAAATTTTCTCCACGTCGCGATTTGTAACTGCGACGCTGTGAAGGATAAGATTTTGAGCTGCGGATTTTGTTATATACACACCGATCATCTCAGGCGCACCGCAGGTGTAAAGGATGAGAAAAGACATTTCCTTGACTCCGAACAAATGGTTGAGGTTTAGAAGAATAATAATACGCGTCCTTACACATCCGCGAAGACAAAAGATCTCTCGCTGTAACACAATTCAACGACAAACAGTGCTCAGATAACATCTACAAAAGCAAGTATCAATTAACTTGTACATACACAAGATTGACGCAACCAGCTCGATGGCTGGGAAGAAAAAATAAAGCTTCAAGAATTCTTTGATACAAAAAAATAATCTCAATTTTCTTTCTAAAATTCTGTATCGGAAATCCTGCTCGTTATTTTTATCACTTTTTGCAAAATAATAATGTATTCAACAGTTTGATATAAGAATAATAATTTGACTAGATATAATTTGACTAATTTAGTATAAATTAATTAAACGTTGGAACAAATTTTTGTAATGCAAAATGACTTGAAAACTGCATGTCGAGATGTAAGTCATGTCAGTCATTTCGCAAAGCAAGACTCGTATAAACTAGAGCGGAGTCTAAACTACTCAGAGTATGAAAGCCGTCGCTCCTTGGAAACTGGTAATGATGAAAGACAGTTAACCGCGACGGCAGCAGTCGCGAACTGTCTTCGCGAGAGAAACTCGCGCCGCAACTTTGCGCTGCGTATTTGACGCGGAAACTGCGTGCGCTCTCATCCGCCTCCCTTTCTCGCGATAATCATTGCGCGCCGCGTTCTACAACTTAGATATCAAAATAAATCTCGTGGATCGGGATAATGGTGCGTCTCACGTTCGTCGATGGAATTGAGAACTCGAGATATAGCGGTCTCGTACAGAAAACTCGTTAACTCTTTCAATCCGAGTTACAAGAGAACTTACTCGCAGAACATCGATTCGATTACATGAGCGAGAAATGCGTATCGATTCCCCCCTGCTGTCGCAGAGAAACACAAGGCCGTCGATAACGAATTCTTTTTAAGTGTGGAAATAAAGCGGGACGTTGCGACAATCGTGGTAATTGATTACAACGGGAATCCCGCATGCTCATTACGCCGTTTTTATCCTCGCCACTTTTTGCCTGCAACGCTCACTTGATGAAACGAGATACCGGTTTATCTGGATAGTGACTTTGCGAGGAAAAAGAAACTGAATAGAATTTTGGATCTATAGCCACATCTATGTGTCACATGTGTGTGGAAATAGATTCTTAATATAGTTCGTAATCATTCGTGCGCATTAAATCAAATATGTGCCATAATGTCAAGATTTAGCTTAAGTGCGTCATACTTTCATAACCTTCGCTTAAAAAAGAAAAGGGATATACAAATTTATGAAGCGTAGGTTTTGTGTGTATGTATTTGTGTATATATACATATACACGCAGTATATCGGTTTTATAATGAAAAAAAAAAAGCGAATCTTGGATCGCGATTATTTTTGCTATCATATAGTGAGCAATACGCGACAAATAAAAATTAAGTTTTTGACAGATCGATCGAAGACTATGAATAAAATCCAATTCAAATATAAATGGCTTCCGATTTGGAAAACGAAATTTTTTATTTGCAGTTTATTTTATGATTAAAATGTATATTAATATTTTAAGGATCGCAAAACCACGTCTGGTTAATTACTGATGATAAAAGTCCATTTTAACTTCCGTTTAAAATTTTATACCCGCTTTTTAAAGTGCATATTATATATTTCTCTTTATAACAACATACAATTTAAAACTGCTAATTGATCTAAATCAAAATGGAGAAGCCATGCAGAGCATATGAAAGCTATCGTTCGTTAAAAATTATTAAATAATTAAAATATCTCCGTTCTGCAGAAATCACACACACACACACACACATACACACACACACACTCTCGAGTTTCTAGCAAGATTGTAGATCTCGCGGTGATTACATGTCAAGAGACAGGCCATGTACTATTGTCGACAAATGCGTATCCAATTTGTGGCAACAACGGATAAACAGACGCGCAGTAAATTATTCACACGACGCATATCCCTGTTATTCCTATTTTATCGTAATGTAAAATTTGCCGCCCAGAAGATCGATATCACCTTGGAATGACTCCAGCGATACAGCGCGATACGAAGTATCGATTAAAAAAATAACATCGAGTTGACGGAAATGACCCGTGTCGTGTTGCCGGCATCATTCCAATACAGTCAAATTTCCGTTTTCTTTTTTTTTCGATTTCCCCTTTTCCCTTATTTTTGCGCTTTTTTTCTGTCAATTTAGATTCGCTCAATATGACAACGTTCAGGTAACAAAGGGAGTGAATACAACACATATCATGAAACAATTGATAATTTAACACTGATATATAATACAAGAAAAAGAAAGAAATCTGATAACGGTTCAAAAGCTTTGTATTTTTTATTTTTCCTTTATTTTCTTACTTTAACGTAGTCGAACAAATGTGATACGGTGGGAGAATAATACAAGAGGAAAAAAAATAATCAGAAGATAAAATATAGAAATTTGATCGTAATTACAATAATGTAATAATGTATGTGTGTCATCATAACATTGTTGTACATTTGAAGATTTAAATATGTGCAAAAACAAACAATTAATATGTGTTTGCTATTTTATAATTGTTCATTAAATATTTTAATTTAAATAGCCGCTTTATGTTCATCTGACGCCAACATATTCATTTTTAATAACAAAAGTAATGAGCTACTTTAACTTAAACATATGTTATTCAATAAAATAAAAAAATATATAATTAAAATTATATCACACAAATACAGTTTAAAAAGATACAATATATCTATACTTCTTTTATTATAAGTGACTGTTACATTCAAAAGAACGTCGAATTTTACAATACTTGACAAATAATGGAAACAAAGTGCAATACTTTAGCTGCAAATGCAATTATTTGTTAATTATTTCTGCACACATTTGCTTACAAACATACAAATATAATATGTAATTAATATTGCATATATTAAATGATTTGTATTTATTAAATATATAATATAAAAATTTTTAATAATTATTTGCGCAGTTTATTGCATGCAATTATATTTTCATCAAAATAATAGTAGTTAAATAATAATTATTATATGTAAAATAAAAGATAAATTATATTACAAATTACAAACTAAAACATATTTCAATTTTTTCAAGTATTTAGCGGAGGTACAACGCGACCGGTGAATAAAATTATTCATTATACTTGCGCAAAATATTGATATAGTTTGTTTATTTATTTGCCCATTTTTTATATAATTGCTGAATATTGTAATTTTTAAACTTCTCTCATAAAAATTTCTCTCATTTAATATATGCAAATGTTAAATGTAGAAAATTTCGGAAATATTTGTTACTAATAATATAATTTAAACGGTAAAAAGTCCATTCGTTAAATCCATGACAATTAGTCAAAACACCTTGCCAATTTTAAATTAAAGTAGCCTAATCTTTACTTGCGAGCAATCGGATATGCAAGGTGAGTTACGTCTCAACGATAGGGTATCGATTACCACGAATAGGTACAGCGAGGAAATCGAGGGAGAAAGAGGAAAAAAGCATCACCTCCTTAACCCTCGCTTTCTGCTTCCGCGAGCAAGGCAAACACGTTCGGGATCTCCCTCATGCGAGCTCCTTGAACGTGCTACACACCGGTTTTTCTTCGATGATGTTTGTCGTAACTTCATTTTCAGGCAGGTGCGAAATCCTTTAACGATAACAATTGCGCGTCTCCGAGCCCGATCTCACATTTTATACTCATGTTTAAAGATACAAGTAGACGCTATTAACTTTTTAACGGAGCAAACTTTGGTCGATTATATCATGTTTATAATAAGTTTACAGTGAACTTTGAAAGGTGGTTAATACATTTATGCATTCAGTATAAACTGCTATATATTTTTTACAGGAATCTACATAAGTTTGCGGAAAAGCATGCAATATATTTGCATAATTTTGTTTATTTAGTCAAATTGCGATACAAATTGCTATTAAATTGCTTTTACTTGTGTATTTATATGTCAAAGATAAATGAGAGAAAATTATGTGCATTATAAAATATCGAATATTGATGATTATATCTGATCGTAATAAATTTCAATCGATAATAACGTTCGGTACACTAAGCAATGAGTACGCGTGCACGTAGGTTTGTCATCTCAAGACCAATTGAAACACACTGTCCACGCTAATTAGTCGAGAATCGATACTCAATCAATGTGCTTTAATAAACTCGATTAACTGTTCGACTGTATTTGACAAAAATTACATCACACCAATCACGTCGATTGTCCAAACGTGTTGCTTGGACAATAAAAACAAAATAAGTTCTTAATGAAGCAACAATTACTTTCTATCGCACAATCTAAACTATTTTCCGATAAATTCGCCTGTTTTAAGTGCTATCTCGCTTAACGATTTATCGGACAAGCTTCCTGATTGTCAAATTTAACAAGCAAATAATGAATCACAGTTTACACTTAATTCTCCCAACTACAGGGAAATTCATTTGCCGATAAATGCCTCTGTTTCGTTATAGTGTCTCGACATCGATTGGCTCATGACATCCACAAGCTTTGAAACACGAGGCTTCCAAATTTAATATGATCGCTTGAGATAATTGTGTTTATCGGCAGATGTACTATTATCTTTACGTACAAAGGAAAATAAAGTAAAATATTCTCGTGTGACCACAATTTTCTTATATCACATTATCTTTTACGATACGTCACTTTTCAAGTGATTGATAACTTGACATCATTATATACGTAAAAAGATCGACTATTAAAATTCCATATTTAGCTTGTTCTAAAATCTCATGTAAAATCGGTTTACAACTCTGAATTATAATTCTTTTCCGTTAAACGTACACTAAACAAAACACATACCGCTCCGCTAAAAGCTTTGCCAAGAATCTCTTGGCGTTATAGCCGTCGTTCGGTTTAATTAATCGAAAAGCCTTTAATCAAGCGTATGAAAATCAAGCACTTGTTAGAACTTGATCGTTGAACGCGAGCGGGCGAGCGAGCCGAGTCTCGAAAGAACGGCGTCTCGATTGATCCCTTTTGGGGTTTCCAGCTGGACGCTTACTCACCTCTTTGTCGGTCACCAAGGGTCGAATGCTTGTGACAACAGTGACGTCGTTGGCGGGAAACGTCGCACAGATCGGGAGTCAGCTGAATCAAGCGAGGTGTCTCGCAGCACCCGGTGCTTGCAGCGGCGAGAGCCGACGAGGTACTAGCTCACTACCTTCGAGCACAACTACCCCTCACCGTTCGAGGGTGCGCGGACGACTGAGGTCCGCCTCGATCGTCGCCGTGGGTGTAGCTGTGCGGTGGCAGCTGGCTCCCCCACCCTGAGCTTGGTCCCTCTCACCCTTCGCGAGAAAATGCACCCTCTTTTATCCACGAGAAGCTCCCTCTCTTTCTCTCTTTCTTTCTCTCCCGTTCAGCCGCGAATTCTCCTTTAACTTCTCCGAGCTTTTTATCCTCCTCGCACTTCCACGTAGCTTCTCCTTTATTCTTCATCCCGCTTTATCCTTCGCGCGTAGTCTCGGCTCTCCTCATTGCTCTTACGTCAGTCCAACTTCCCTTTTCACTCGCATTTCTGCACGTTCCTCTCTTTTGCATTCCGCACTAATGTATCCTTTCTTTGCTGTAGATAGACCTCTCTTCCTCTATTATTTTTCCTCTCTTTCTCTACGACAAACCGATACCTCTCGTTCTTCCGCTCCGCACCTCGTGACTCAGTCATCTCATTCATGCCGTCTCCGTCGCGCGCGCGATTCTGGAACGTCGCTCTCGTCTCTTCTCTCTTCAAGCCATGTCGTTTTGCTCCCACCTAAATCTCTCTTCGATCTCTGCCTCGCCTCTCCCTGCCCCGTTATCTCGTGCTTCTCTCTTACACACGCGTACTGTCTTGGAAAATTTCGCACCCTCCAACAACCCCCAACAGTAAGAAACGTGGACGCTGGACCCGATTCGCCGACCGTGCTCGCTCCACTTGTGGGAGGAAGGGAGGGAGAGGAAACTCAGCTTCGACAGGGGTGAACGAGTGAGTAGTGGTAGCCTGGTCAACGCGAACGACAAAGACAAACGACGACAGCGCGATTGGTGTGGCGAAGTGGGCGGGAAAAAGACGGACGATGCGTCCGAATGTCAATCGTGGATGGAAAGAGACCCAATTTATTGAATCCTGGGGACTTATCGTAGAACTACTTGCAATTCCGATCGAACGTGCGAATTTTCGACAGCAATATCGTACGTGCCTTCAAACAACAAATCTCCTTCGAGAAATCGGCTTAGTTTTATTAATAATGAAACAAATATTATATATATATATATGCATTTGATATCAAATATATAAAGGAACTAGAATTATGCAGTAAAGGAACTGATAAAAAGAATTTTTTATTACGGATAAAAAATTCGTATTTTATCATACATTATTATTCATGAGAAGAAAAATTTGAAAAAGGATTGAAATAAAATGGAAAATGTTCATATTTCTCAACACGTTTGAAATTATAAGAAATTTAAATGATAAAATTATAAAGTCGATATTTCGTATAACTGCGTAACAAATGAATCTTTAATTTAAATGCAACGTGCGGATTAAATCGATTCTTTATATATGATCGATCATTCGACAGACCTGCCCATCGCCGAGTGTCGCGTTATTCGAACGGAAAATCGAGTTATTTAGAGAAAAACGTCCGATACGTTACGGGCTTTAATGTGAACGGTCTCTCGCAAAGGGATCTGCTTCAGTGCCATGCACGTGCTAGCAAGATTCAGCGATACGTATATCAGAACAGAGATTTCCGAAAGATTCATGTCGCCTGGCATGTAACAAAATTTATCGCATCATTCGTTTTCAAAGTGTAACAAATGTGCTCGACATAAAACAAATACCGAAAGCTCGTTAATCCAGAAATGGAATAATATCAAAGGCTTTTTCTCTCCATTTTTTTTTTTTTTTTAGCAAAAATTAAAAAATCATAATTTTTCACAAACAGCAATATTTGATACATTTTTACATTCGTGCATTCGAAAAATTTATCGCAATAGATGTATCAAGTGTGTATACATAGTGTCCGTATAGCGTTCGTGTCGATTCCTTATTGCAGTTACGTACTAAACTAAATTAAATGCCATAACTAGGTAACTAGCGTAACTTTAATCCGCACTTTCGCGTCGCCCGTAAACCGTGGGTCCAGTCGTGATATGCGAAAAGCTGGAATTGACAATTTCTCATCAGACTAATTTAAACAGTCTGCACGGAAACGACTGCGTCGTTCCGACCACGTCGCTCTCGCTACTGAACATCCATGCAGACAGCTTTCAATTTGCCACGAAATAATTTACACTTTCCAGTACAGCGATTCCGCTGGGAAATTTATTGTGAATATGCATGCAGTACTTATGAATATGAATATGAGAAAATTATTATGCCAACGAAGATGGTACGAAGTTTGCGCGCGAAGAAGTTCTCTTTTTTTTTCCTCGGGCCCGCTCATAACTTTGCAATCCTCCAATAAACGAGACCTCGTGCGGACAAATGGAAAAATTGCATCGTACAGTCGATAATAAAAATTAGATTTGCAAGTTATTGTTAGCCTGCACTTGAAAATCGCGATCGCTACCGCGTATAACAGTGGAGCAAACTGTGTGTCAGTACGTAGAGTGCTTCTGTAATGCTTCCTGGGCGAGTCACGACGACCGCATTACTCGTGATTTAGCGCAATGGTCAGGAAATGCCTGTGTGCAATACGTGCTGCAATGTGCACGCATTAAAGTAAACTTTAGGCTATTTATTCAGTAGCAGCGCGACGCGAACCGCAAATCAACTTGAACTATATATAAATAATCCGACGTCAACGAAGTAAAGTTCATTACGCGATCCTATGTTACTCATTGTCAGTGAAATAGTTGCATAAGTATACAAATTATTCCGCCTCTATAAAAGATTATTTGCCCTCTCCGCCTCTGTGAGAGAATTTTTGCCAATGTTAATGTAGAGAAATATTAATTCCATTCCGCACGTAACTGAAATATTTTCATAATAGAGATATCTATTTTATCGTAATACTGCAGTTTTCAGGCAATAGCAACTGCAATCGCGATGACCCAATAAAATATCCGCTCGCAATGATAAAACGAAGACGAAACTGCTCGGTTTCCGGATAAACATTACGGGAAAACAAGGATGGCGCCACGACGTCGCATGTTTCTGGCGCCGCGTGTTTCTCGTGTACGGCGGAGACGAACATCAATGACTTTCATTACTTCTGTCCGTAAATTAACCGTGGAATGCGCAAAGAATATTTACAGTTGCACCACAAGTGAAGTAATAAAGCCCAATTAAAAATGCATTGAATAATTTGCAAAAATAAACACCAACGTAAAATAATTGAATTGTAAATATTATCGAGTTGAAAGAAATATCAAAAGAAGTATATTTTCGTATGCATTTCGTTCGCAATTATCGAACGTGTTGTGGAACAAGTGTTTTGTTTTACGCCATCGGACAATTTTAGCGTATCCCAGCGCTTATTCATTAATCACACACGTTCATTTCTTCAACGCGTTCTGAATACGGAATTTTATCTCTCTTCAAGCTCCATGCATTTTAATGAATTAAATAATGAAAGATAATTTCTATTTTGATTTATTCTGATCTGATAGTATGCTGGATTTAAAAGTTCGCGAGCACAGTTTTATTTTTCTTCTCTTTTGAGAAGACGCGCAATAACGCGGAATGATAGCGATTAAATGGCTGTATCGAGCAATCGCATAGAGTGAACGGAAAAAAACGGAACGAAAACTCGCCATTTAACTGGCCGACTGCATGCACTCGAAAATGGTTCAAGCTGCTACTCACCCACCTATCTCGGCAACGTGTCAGCGCCCTCGTAATTTATTCATCCCTTCGCCCTCTTTCTGTGATCTGTCCTATGACGTCACGGTGACCCTTAAAGCCCATCCGGCGTTTGCGACTGCGTTGCAGCAGCCAGGCGACGCGGTCCAACTTTTTCCTGGTAAACAAACGACACGGAAGAGAATTTAATATGAGCCGACGGCGGATCTCCGTTCACTTCGCGAGTACTTTAAATTCGTAAAAGGAATCGGACGTGTTTGCATTCGCAAAATAATGCATTGTCTTCGCGAGCTCAATATTCTTTCGAAAATCCTATGACAAACAGCATTCGCGGATAAATATGCAAGTATGCACATTTACGCGAATTAAATTACGATAAAACTCCAAATATTTATTCTTCGACATTTATCACGTCGATTTATAATAGTAATAATATTTGTCTACTTTCGTAAATTTAAAAGTGTGAAAAATAAAACGCAATTTATTTTGCAGTTAAAGATACATATTTCCTTATGATTACTAACAATGCTGTCATCTTACTGGTAATTTTCTATTACATTTATGTCAAGATTGTCAATCATGTCAATTAATCATGGCAAACATATTGTTCAACTTGAACAAATATCCATAATTTCATCAAAGCGTATTGACAACATGTTCGATCAATGACGTAAAAAATAACAGCTAACCAAATAAACGAAAAATAAAAGAGCAAAGAGGAATATACGTATGATGCGTTTCATAACCGGGTCGTGTACGCGTTTAAAAATTGGGCGAAATCTCATTCGCGTTCAAATTTGTTTTAATCGACTTTTTGATATAGAAGAGCCGCCAATTTATGCTCTAATTATATTTACCGAATCAATTTCCCTCTCCACCCGCGTGGCTTTACTGTATGCTGACAATCGTCGTTACGATATTAAGCAGGATATGTGCTGAGCATACCAATCAACGCTCGGCAGAACTCGCTCATCCGGTGACATTAATTCGTCTGCAATTAGAGCGAAATGTCGGCAACGACTGCGTCAGTTTTAGCCCACATTCATCGATAAAAGCGGAAGGTCGAACAATGGAACAATGGATTACAATGTAATGAAACATCTATTGAAGATTAATAAAATATTTTGCTGTGTCCTTGATCATATTAAAATTTATAAATAAATTTTACATTTTATTGTAAGTATACAATTGTAATATTTTATTTTGTAGAAGAGATAACAAAAATCAGAATCTTAATCATTATGATTACAGCTGCTTATTATTTTTCACAAATTTTATATTTACTTAATGCTTATCGTAATAAAAATCATATTTATTTTGTAAGAAAATTGTAAAAAAATTTGTAAAATCTTCTATCTAAAAGATGCAAGTTAATTGATATTTTAATAGATAAATATAAATTTTATTAAATAATCAATGAAATATCTAGTTTATAACTCGAAATTGAAACATTAAAAAGCATTTTAAGACTTATATTTGTTCTTTTTGGAAAGGACATAAGGGTCGAATTTCCTCGTTGCAACAAAAACGATCACCTCATTATCGCTTTCTTTACTTCTGCACGATGGTTTATCCGCGAATACCTCGAAGCGAATTTTCACCAACGCGACGCGCCACATCTCGACCGGAAATAGAAGGAATCGGCGGACTGCCACCTTGTAATTTCCGGTGGAATGAGACGACCGAATCGATAAAAAGAAAGATAGAGACGCAGAGAACAAATTCGTGATTGTTTCGCCGTTGGCACGTTGTGACGATAGGTCTTTCTGCTTTTGCTAGCACGATGGTGACGTCGTTCCAGATAAAAACGGTACTCGGTATCGAGAGATAGAAATACTCTTTTTTTCCGCTATATACTCTACGTTTTATTAATATAGCGATATAACAACGATAGTCGAGATGAGAGCGATGTTGGCATCAGTTTGAGAAAAATGCATTATAAAGGCATGAACGATTTTATCCTTTTTTGCACTCAATATTCAATACGACGAATATACTTTTTCTTCCTTCACAATTGTAAACACAGTTTTACCGTTATGAAACGCTACCGTGTCGAGTCCAAATGGTACAAAAGTTAAAATAAAAATTTCAGAACTCTTCAGTCGCTTTAAGTTAAATAACAAATTCCACAAATTATTTCTATCTCTTTGCATCGCGAATTTGGAACATTTACGATTTATGCCAAATTCTCAGTTACAAGTTTCGCCAATTATTATCGCGTTCTGCTTTCGACTGTCAGCCCGTCGGCGACAGACCAGTCCGTAATTGAATTTTCGCGCAGGCCTTTCATAGAGATACATTCGACCTGCGCTTCTACATATCCCTGCCACCACGTCGCGTGGGGCTAATTAGCCGTCGTGTGACACCGCCTTTGATCCTGGTAAATTAATAATGGCACCATGCTACCTTGGCAACGAATTCAATTCAACATTTTTAGGCGTGCCTACTTGAAAGAATTCAGAAGCCTTTCAATTTTATGTATACATTTCTTTTACATTGTCCTGACTTATTATTGTTCGAAAGAAAAAAAATTAATATAATGAAATATTGATTATTATATAAACTTATATAAAAAAGAAATTTAGAAAAGTTATTTAAAAAATTATAGAAATTTTACTACATATTAGATAATAATGATAATATTGTGATTATTAAATATTACATATTTTTCTGATTATTTTTATTATTATTATTTTGTCGATACTGCGAAAAAGAATTTACTGCAAACAGGCGATTTAATATCGCGCGATGTTAAATAATAATCGGTCGTTTATATATATTGAAAACTGCACATGTGAACAAATTGCGCCAATAAATTTTATATAAAATTTTCCAAGAAATTTTAGAAATTTTTAACCTAAAAATTAAAAAATTTATAAAATAAAAAATAGAAAACCTCAAATAAAATATGATTAAAAAATTAATTAAGAAATCATTATTGACAATTTCAATGTACTAAATAAAAAATTCAAAATACGATAATTTTATTTCGTAATGTTTATAAAATAATATATTTTCTTCAATTTCAATATTCTGATACCAGTTTTAGATATAATGACCTTTTTAAAATTTTAAATAAATTTTTAAAATTTGTGTCCGCTATGTGAGGTCGGCTAAGAAATGTGAGTTTGTAAACCAGAGCTGTTATCCATGCTTTAAAAAATTTTTTTTTCCACTTAATGCATATGTGTACTAATGATACTAAAGAAGCTAGGTATTAATTCAAGAATAATTACCAAGTGCAGTGAAAGATGCAGGTATAGTTTCAAAAGAAAATCCTGATAGTTGCCCAGTTTAAATAACGAGTTAAACAATGAGAATCCAGTATCGGAGTCGAACTAAAACCAGTGTTAGTTCCGAACATGGAAGGCATGACTGCACCAAACGTAGATGTGTTCCGAAGCCAGTAGTGGTTGTTTTGTTTCCGAATAATGGTGTAGTGGTATTATTTGTAGCGCCGGTTAACCAAAACCAGTACTAGTCAATATTCACGGTACATTAACAGATTTGTTCTGATTGCACAATCCAATGCTCTATAAATAAAGCCAAAAAATAATTTTATTTTTTATTTGCTTTTTATATGCTATTCTTATATTGTACATTACCTGATTGGGCTGCGCGGAACCGAATGCAGATTCAAAATCTGTATGTCCAACATTATAAAAAATACCAGCGAAACCCGCACTTTGGTTGGTATTGCAAGTGTCAAAAGACTAATATAATTAGTCAATAAAAAATAATTATTAATGCGGATTAATGCATGTATTAATGTTGATAAACATGCTTATGCAAATTTTGCTCGCCAGCGGGATAAATTTCTCTCTTATCGCAAGATAAAAGCATGTGATAAGGACATTGCTATTAGCATAAACACTATAAGCTGCCGGAGGGAGACGCGTGCTTATCGCGCATCTTTGGATCTTGTCGGTACGATGAACCTAGCGCGTCTTCTCGCATCTCACACATTGCACATAAAGGTGGAAGCTTTGTTAAATGAGCGCATGATAATAACATTGGATTTTACTGCCTGAATGAAAACGTCATTCTCTAGGCAATGTAAATGTTATGAGATGTGAAGAAGAATATCACTTTTCAATTTTTGTGAAGAAATGCTATTAATTTACTGCACCATTTTAGGGAGAAATTATATATCGCACTACAATGGAGAAATTATTGTTAGCGTAATCCTCTTGGACGGGTCCAATAAGGGAAAAACTTTCTTTGGGTTTCTTAGAAAATAAGAAATAAGTTATTTGAAATGTTGCAGACGGTAGAAAGGAACGTAACATTTCGAGGAAGGTTTCTCTAAAAAGTTTCACATGTTTTCTGAGACCCAATGGAAAGTGCGAGCGCGCGGTTCAATAGAAAAAATTTGGGAGAAAACTTTTTTTTTTGGCTTTCGCAAGAGCAAATAAATTTCAAACACAATGTAAAATATTCTAAAATCTAAGTGAACGAGGAATATTTTTGAAAATGCTTGTTGGCCCCGTCGGCCGAATTTCATACCAGCTTTATGCCGGCAATGGCATCGCGCGCCAAATAAGATTGTTCATCGTCAGTGAAGGTTGACACGGCGGTATACACAGCGGCGCAAGGGAAGGAAGGAGTGAGAAATGAAGGACAAAAAATGGTTTCCACGTTGTTCCATCACCCATGCTCTCCCTTCCTTCTATTTTTCATCGTCCGACCTCGACGATGCTCTGCCAACTATTTTTTCATTTACGCGAGAGAAACAGGAGGCAAGAACTGAAAGCTTTCAAACTTCGCTCCTTCTCTCTCCGGACCTCATCGGCCTATATTCTCCCCTTCTCTCCCCTTCTCTCTCTTTCTCTCTCGCTCTCTCTCTCTTTCTCTCTCTCTCTCTCTCTCTCTTTCTCTCTCTCTCTCTCTCTCTCTCTCTCTCTATTTCCTGTCGTCAGTTCCTCACGTTTACTTTCGCGCATTAATATACCGACGGCTGAATTAAGCACGTCTACGGTTTATCTCCTTCTTGCAATGCGTTTAGACGCCTTCACACGTGTCCACCATGCCCGAGGGTGGAATAGAACGAAAAGCTCATTTACCAAGGAGTTTTATCCCCTTCCCGCCGCGTGTCAACTCTCAAATCCACGGGAGCGAGTCGACGATCCCGGCGGAGTGTATTGTCCGCGCGATAGAAACGTAGCGAACACTTGCGCGGTTTCTCGCGAAGATTCGACTTTCAAATGTGGAAAATCGAATTGATTCGAATCCTTCGGCGAAAGGATCCCTCACTCGCCATACATTGTCCACGTAGGAATAAATATCGCCAAATTCCAAGCCGCATTTCGAGTTTTCCACAGCGGAAAGTTTTTGGGGGGAGCGGTACAGAAAATATCCGAATTCAAAAGCCGTGAAAATTCAGAAGCAAGAAAAAACTTTACTTCGAAAAGAAAAACGGAGGGAGGCGACGCAATACTCTCAAGAGAGTAGCCATGCAGCTCGATTGCGGCGAGTAGAGGCGAAATTAGGTCGTTCAGAATGTGTAATGAGACGCAGAAGAGTGAATACATTCGCGCCGATTGAAAGCTTTTAACGTAATTTCCAATTCTTAGACGCTGTAAAAAAGTATAATTAACTCTATCGAACTTTGCGTAACCAATTTATTTTCGTTGCGTACGTTTCTTTCAACTCTTGCTGCAATCTTGTTTTAACACCATTTCTTTCTCGCCTGTTAAAATTTCCGCATTTATCTCGACTTTAACTTATGTATCGATTACCGATATGTCCAACGATATTTCACAGCATTAATTGCAGTGGTCAAAGACTGTAGAAACAAATACACGATGGGAACATCGATATAACTAGAAAGCAAACTCGATGATTCCCAGGTGGCACAAAACCGTCACACGTGCTCCTCGCGCAATATTCCGTACAAAATGCGCAAAAAGAACAAAGACGCGACCTTATTCGCGTCGCTCGGGGGTTGCCGTTTGCATTAAACTGCATCCGGTGCATTTGTGAAAATGCTGGAACGCCTACGAAGCGTTTCCCTAGATTTTTCTTTGCTACTCTCTTGCTAACAATAAGTAACACTGCTATGTTATTTCAAGAACAAGAATAATCCTAACACTTGTTACACGTTCGTGATTCTCTTTGCTATTTGAGTTGCGAAAAACAGCTATCTAGGATAATCGCGCGCTTATCTTATGACAGAATAACGCGATATAAATAAGAAAAAAGATAAAATCACAAAATAGGTAATACAGGAAACGAGAGCATCGATTTCACATTAAAGTCCAAGTATCTGTAGAAACTTTACTAAATATCTACTTTCTTATTTGCATTTACGACATTTTTACCAAATTTGATTGTGGAGCAGTGATAACAGTTGCATAAAATCTAGTAAAAATTATTGCAAAAAAATTTTTTTAATTTTTCATGTTTTTTTAAATAAAATTTGTAACTTATTTGTACAGAACACATACTCCCAAAAATTACGAAATTGAATTAATAGACAATTTAAGAAAGAAATTAATCAAAAATTTGTCGAAGAGATTAGGATATTTTGTAAATTATTATAGAAATATGGACAAAGCGAACAAAGGTGCGATTAAAGTTTTCAAAGGATTACGAATCTAGCGAGATTAAAACGTAATACGTGCTTTTAGAAATTAAGATATGTACTGTGGAAGTTAATTTATGAAAAGCTGTCCGCCAACAAAGACACGAATGAAATACAAGGCAAAAACGCATTTCTTTTTTTCTTCAAAGTATTTCAATATTAAAGCAACGACTGGGAGAGAGATAAAAAAGTTGGCCCGTCTTTTTATACCGGTAAAAGCACAATTGCATTTGCATCTTTCTATTTTTACGCGTTATCCGTGTCATAATGATACGACGTGAACTAAGACACGTTTCACAACTTGCTAGTATTAATATTTTGCATGTATGCTTTTTTTATTGGAAAACAAGCTTATTTGACTTGCATTTCACAATATGTATGTACTGAGCTGTGATATATGTGTTTTTAAGTGACAACAATTTTAAATAAAAGATAAATTTCAGAAAGAAAATGAAATTATGAATAACATATTAAACATTGCAATGTAAATATATATATACATATATAAATTAATTAGGTATAAAAAAACTATTGAAAGTTTAGCAACAATGCTCTATTTTCGTAATTTATAGATTTATCTTCCAAAGAATATTGTATATATTTAAGTTCAATCTTACTTAAGTGAATGCAAGCGAATCGTATTTCAGTTCACTCAATTTCTATTAATTGATTTATTAGAGAAATATGCATTATACATATAACATTCATTCAAAAAAGTTGTTTATCTTGATTTGTACTTTGTTTTTCAAATTGTTGCTACAAAGTTTTGTTCTAGTTTTTACAAGATACAACAACATCACGCGGTAAATCTATTCCCAGACACACACGGACGGAACAATGCAAAAGTCTCGCCGCTTTCTGCATTTGCGGGCTCTGCGCATCGCGAGAAAATCACTTTCCCGGCAACCAACCACTGTGCATAAATTCCGAAAGCGCAAGAATCCGGTTCAACCGCGGAAGTTCCGTCTCGCACCCGCCAGACAGAAGCGTTTCGTCTGCGTTCTATTTTTTTCAGTTCCATCATCTAAATCGTGACAATGCACATTACTCGCTTTCATTTATCTCAAAAGAAACATATAATCCCGACAATCTGACACCTTTTCCTTTGACAAAACTTTTACTCTTTCCCGTAATCTCGAAATGATTACAAAGGTGAGACTGAAAAGCAGTGTTTTTTGACACTCGTATTTTCAATGTTTGTTAACGTTTGTTAAAATTGGTTAATAAACATTAGTCAATATAATAATAGAGTTTTAGATAGTTCTAGACATTTATAAATTATTACATATATTTATCAATAAATAACATATCTTAAAACTCTAGATGCACAATTTTCTCTTCTTGAAAGAAAAGATTTTTATCGCTCGATATATTCATCTTTTAAAATAATATATTAAATTTTGGAACGTTAATATTTTCGTTGTATCTTAAATAAACTTAGAATTTACATTAGGTATTTTGTTTTTTGTCCAGACTATGTACAGATATAGATAAACATAAAATGTATAAAGTAATAAACACTAGAACAAATTTAGACTTTGTGATTTATTCACATATATTTTATCAAATTAATAAGACTCATTTTAAAATTCTATTTTTTACTTTCGTTCTCTATTGCTCGCTTGTACTCGTTCTTTAATTTTAATTTTAGAATTTTTCCAGATACACTTTTTGGTATTTCGTTAACGAATGTAACTCCACCTAAAAATAAGAGAAACTTTTATATAATTCTTGTGCCTTTTAATTACTTGGTTTATCTTTATCACTCCAAATTCTCAGATCTAATTCAAACGAACGTGACAATTAAATCTTTGACATTCGCGATGATTCTTCGGATAAAATAACAGTTCTAAAAATCGCAACACTTTATTAGTTCGATAATTGAATGGCGTGAGATAATTAGGAATTCCGTGATAGTATAATAATTGTTGGGAATCGAGTTATACCTGTAAGTTCCTTGTAGTCGGAGACCTTTTCTTTCACAAAGTTCTTAATATCATCTTCGGTAGGTTTCTTATTCTTACTTGCTACCACAAATGCTTTCGGCACCTCGCCATATCTCGCGTGCGGAATACCGATTACCGCCGCCTCTTCTACGTCCGGATGTGACCGCAGAATTGCTTCCAATTCCGCTGGTGGTACCTTCGACCAGGCAAAAATAATGTTTTAAATTGGATAAAGGAGGCAAGCACTTTATTTCGCTACTGAGAAGTAAGATACCCTTAAACCGTAAAACTTTCAACTTCAAACTTAAACATTACAACTGTCAACTATTATTAATCTTTCTGAGCACAAATAATAATAAAATTCAATAATATAATGAGGCCAAAAATACTTCTTGTTATGATTGTCGATAATTCAAAGAAAAAAATGAAAGAATTCTAATATCTCCAAAAATCCTCTGTTCGTTGATGCAATTATTAGAAGACTAATGTTTAAATGTGACAGATTCTTTTTGTCGAAACAAATTCTTACTTGATATCCCTTGACTTTAATCAGTTCCTTCAGTCTGTCTGTAATATAAAAGTCTAAATCTTCATCAAAGTAAGCAATGTCGCCTGTTTTCAACCATCCTTCTTTCGTTACTGTTGCCTTCGTGGCAGCTTCGTCGTCCAAATACCCTTTCATGATGTGTGGTCCTCTTATCCATAATTCGCCGGTTTGACCAGAAGTGCTAACGTCCTGCTGAGTCGTTACATCCACCAAACGAGCTTCGCAATTCACTATGTTATGTCCAATGCTTGAAAATTTCTTTCCATTTTCAGCGAATGCCACGCCACATTCTGTCAGTCCGTAACCTTGAAACAATTATCGCAAAAGTTTAAAAAATTGCATTTTTCCTATCTGATATTTTAATATAAGAGATATGCTAAAATATTTACTAAATAAAACGCCTTATAATATTATAGGGATGTATAATCTATAGATATTAAATTAAAGTTTTTCATGTGATTGTATGCACAAGTGCGAAGTTTAAGGCAATAAAATACTCTATCCAAATTCATAAGCATTCATAAATGCCTCAAGTTGCAATGTAATGCAAAATTTTATATAAGCGCGCGCTCGTGCGTATGTAAATTTTATGATGCATCACAGATTCACAATTCGAAATATCAAATGAATCATGACAGTAATAATTTTGTAGAATAAAAAATGTTACACGTTTATATCTATATAAAAGCTATTCGACATAAACTATATAACAAAACTATATTTTAATACTGACATTTTTTCCGTACTAACACAATAAATTCGTTGAATTTTACGAATTTTATGCGAAATGCAATATCAATTCAAACAGAAGTAAAACTTAATACGACGCTCTCTGTTGACGAACTTTATTCCAGAAACGCAACCGAATCGTCAGATCTCGTTAAAAAATGAACAAATTAAGCACATTACCAACGCCATTACCTCGCTCACTTCCAACGCCCATAAATACAAAGCCCGTCCCCTTTTCCTTTTCATTTCCGCTTTTGTTAAAAAGAAAAATACATCCAAACCTTCAAAGCTCGCACCTGCCGAAACTCGACCCTTCAATCCGCGAGACTCGATAAATTCGCAAATAAATTGTGTCATTCATTTGCGAAATGTTCATTTAGAAATTCATTTCGAGAATGTTGCGTCAGTGGCTGGATTATGCGAATCTACCTACCTTGATTGAATCTCGAGACGCTAGAGTCAATATTGAATTTATTGTATAATCGATCGACGTCTGATTTAGCGAGAGACGCAGCGCCGCTCAGTATTAAACGAACATGTTCGAAATGTTGCTTCTTCACGAGGGGAAAATTTGATAAAAACAATATAATTGGTGGAATAAGATATAGTACATTCGCCTGAAAAAAATATCAGCGTGTTAGCATATTAAGCTTAGCATCACGGAATAAATTTTCTTTATACACATCAAATTTAAGAATTTCTGATTTCGTGTAACTGATAATTAAATTAACACATTCCGACCTTCCACACTAAATCGAAATTCTTAATTCATCTCTTCCCTCTTATCCAAAAATTGCAAGAGCAGACTTGTTCCTGCATAGCGAGAAATAATTCACCTTGTGCTTCTCCAATACGTCGAGGTATGTCTGCGGCACGAATTTTGGAATGGTGACTACTTTTGAGCCGAAAGTTAAGCCTGGATTTACCACAGTATTCATTCCGTAAATGTGGAAATATGGCAGTATTGCAGGTATTACATCTTGATGCTCACCTAGAAGGCACAAGTAACAAAATAAAATTTAAAAAATGGAAAAATAATTTGCAATAAATGTTAAATCATTATTAACAGCAAAAAAAATCATTTTGAATAAAATCTTTTAAAAATATAGTTTACTAATATATATTTTTAATTCAAATCTCGCAAAATTTACTAAGAATAGATAAGAAGAGGGGTAAATAATAGCTTATTAAATAACTATCAAAAATACTTGTGGTAGGCACGAATGCGTTGGTTGAAGTTTGAGCCATCATGATATTAGCCACCAGATTACGATGTGTTAGCATAACAGCCTTTGGTAATCCCGTCGTGCCACTTGAGAACGGTAAAACCGCCACATCGTCGCAAGTTATGCTCGGATTTATAAGTGGTAGCGACTTGCCTCGCGTTATGAGATCCTGAAAAATTTCACATTATGTATCTAAAAAATGATACATTGTAATTATCTTTATTTAATGATATTGTTCTCTTTTGTAACTTTTAAAATAATTAATTTACTCGTATTCTTTTAGAAACTAACATCAAAAGGTATCGAACCCTCTGGAATAGGACCAGTCTTATCGTCAATCACAATAACAGGCGTTTCAGGCGGAAGACAAGATCTTGTCGCATTAAGAACTGTCGATACAATTTCGGCCGCGGTGATAACTGCTTTCGCTTTAGTCATTAACAATTGTCTCGACATTTCGTCTAAAAATTTTTATCACATTTATATATAGTATAATACAATTCAGCCCAACTTTATCTCATCTGCTAAATACATCAGGCATAAAAATCTAGAAATATCAGTAATAACATCACAAAGTCACTCACCAGCCGTAAGATGCGGATTCATGGTAGTAACGATGAGTTCACCCGACAAGATGCCGAGGCAGCCTAAAACAGTGTCCGGATAATTTGGTGCCACCAATGCTACCATGTCGCCCTTTTTAAGACCCATATTCCGCAAACTTCTGCCAATATAACTTGTCGCATCCTTGGCTTGAGCGTAAGTGTATTTTTTGCCATTGACACCGCATTCCTGCGCAAAAAATGTCATAAAATTGATACCTCGTGTTTTTTATTTTTTACGCAATACGCTTGCCAATAATTCTATAGTGAGTTACGTTTTATATCATATTTTATATTTCGTCATATTTTTGCATTTGCAGATATTTTTTCAATTGCAAATTGCGTTTCCTAAACAACTCATGTATAAATCTATGAATTCACTTCATGAAGCGTTAATAAAAAACGATATATGTATATAAATAGATAATCTATTATAATTGTAATTGTAATTTACTAAATCATTGAAATTACCAAAGCAATGTGATCAGAATAGCTTTCGCTGTTGTGCCAAATAAATTCGTTTAATAAGGTTTCCGGATAAGATATATTGTCCATTAGAGGCAAAATAATATTCTCGCCATTCGATCCCTTGATGATTCTAGATTGCGTCAAAGTAGATGCAGGCCTCAATGTTGCATTTAGTGTCTTTATTCCAACACTTAGTATTCGGTTTAGTCTCTGGATATTATAAATCACGTGTAATGCCATATTCGAAGAATACTGATTTATCAGTAATTAGAATATTTCGTAATCTGCAAACATAGTAGATAATCAACACACGATAGAAATGAGTTTTGGCAGCTGTAAAATGAAGACAAATTACGTTAATTAATGACAATCATGTAGTAATAAAGATTATGATGTTATTCAATCTTGAGAAAATATCTCTAATTTAAAAAAAATTAAGGAGAGACATAATTCTTTAAGTTTCACAAGGTTTTAAATTGATTATTTTGATATAAGAATTTAATAATACAAGAATTTAAATAATTTAGTTACATTTTGATCAGAATTATAATTTGTTAAAGTGCTTTAAATATATATGTACACGAAAAAGAGAGAGAGAGAGAGAGAATATAAATGAGCCTGCGAATAATTTATTTTGCAAGAAATACTGAAAAAGTATCGGTGGAAAGAAAATGTAGTATGCGTCAAAACTTGTACTTTTTGTGCGAAAGATTCCAAGTGCAGAATCTCAGTATTTTGGTGCAAGAAAATTCGTGCAAGTGAAATACGCGATCGCCAATTAAAATGCTGTTGATTAATCGTTCGACACAGACCGCGAGGCGTACATGACGGTTTTCACTGGCCGACTGCAGAATTCTTCAACAAATCGCTTAACTTCAAGTGACAATGGAGACATTGGCTGATTTCCCACCAACAACTTTTTTTATTGTATCGGGAAGACGTATGTGAAAAAGTTTAATGAACGAAAAACAGCTGTTTATTCGTTCGAGATCGGTTTATTGCCATTATCTAACAACGATACGTAGTTCGAGAAGTATATGTTTTAAAGATGGTACCAGCATAATTTCGAACTTAATGCACTTTAAAACTTTAATTATTTAACTATATTTTGAATTGCAAATTTTCTTCCTCCTTTTTTCTTTCTCTACGCGCACATACATGTGCACACACTCTTTGTAGTGTTGTAGAATTAGGGTTAAAATAGTGATTAACGTTTTTATATTACTTTACGATTTTCTAAACCGGACTATAATCAAATAATTTAATTAAATTAACAATTACGTAATATTTACATTCTAAATGTAATTTTAAAAATTGTTATTATTAAAAATGATTGTACAAAGTGTTTAATTATCAAAAATCCATTTTACAGATTCGGATCTGAAAAGTATTCAAAAAAGTTTTCAGCAAACTAACCAGCAATAACATGACATCAATATTATAATTTCTCACTCAACAATGCAATGTAACATGTCTTGTACGTAATTATTATATTGTTGAATGAGAAATTATAACATTGTTGTTATGTTACTGTTGGTTAGTGTTTGCTGGATTGTCATAAATTTTTCATCTTCTTCCGAACATATTAAATCTGCAAAAACGTGAAATGTTCCATATTCTTGCTATCTAGCATTGCACTTGGAGCAACGGAAAGTGCATTTATGTTTAATATATAATTGATCGACAAATATAACGCAACCGACTGCTTGTATAAGAATATTACAAGACAATTAATGCCCATGCATTACAATAATTTACGACAAAAGAAAAATTTGCATGCATGTGGATTGATCTATTTGCTTTAACTAAATTTATCTATTGTGAATAATTTGTTTGTCATCTTTATCGCCGTGCAATGTTTTTAAATAACAAAATACTACATTCGTGTGAACTTATAAAATCTTATTTTATTTAACAGTACATAAATTTTAAGTATAAAATTAAAGTACAATAGTCTCTAAAAAATAATCCATTGTGTGTAATTTCATTTCAATAATAACAAGAATAAAAAATACATTATAAAGATTAGAAATATATTATATATTACATTGTATCAACATCCCAGACAGCACAAAACATTCTAAGAACATCCTGGATATCCTCAGGATGTCCTGAAGCAATTTTCAGGACATTGAAGTATCCCTAAAATATCCCTAGGACGTTTTGTGCTATGTGAGATATAACATCCTAAAATTATTATATAACAAATATTTATATATAACTGAAATGGTAATAATAATTATTAAATTAATGGTCAAATATAAATTTTTTTACATTTTACGTAATAAAAATAATTTATTACGCTCAATAGGCACAAGACAGTCCATCAAAAAAACATAATCTTTCTATTGCGATTTGAAGTTATGAAAAATAAAACATTGGTTAATATAATAATAGAATTTTAGATAGTACTAGACATTTATAAATTATTACATGTATTTATCAATAAATAACATATCTTAAAACTTTATGCACAATTTTCTCTTCTTAAGAAAAGATTTTTATCGCTCGATATATCCATCTTTTAAAATAATATATTAAATTTTGGAACGTTGATATTTTTGTAGTATCTTTCTTAATATTTCTATTATATCTTAAATAGCCTTAGAGTTTACATTAAGTATTTGTTTTTGATAGACTGTGTACATGTATAAATATGTGTACATATATGGATATACATATAAAAAATTAACAATTTTATAATTTATAATTTCTAATTGCAATTTACAACTGAGTAGCATATTACATAAACATATAAAATAATATACACTTGAGCAAATTTACATTTTGATTTATTTATATGTATTTATATGTATATACATAAGTTTTATCAAATTATTAAGATTATTTATTTAAAAAAATTATTTTTTATCAAAAACCGTAAATGCTAAAGAAGTTACTTCAATATCAAGGTTTGGACGTCTTTAATTTTGATCTTAGAATTTTTCCAGACGCATTTTTTGGTATTTCGTTAACAAATGTGACTCCACCTGAAAGCAAAAAAAACTTATATACAATTCTCGTAACATTTAATTACTTGGTTCATCTTTATCTCTCTAAATTCTTAGATCCAATCGAACCAAATGTGAATTAATCTTTAATTGAATGTGAAAAATTCTTTAATCGCCGTTCGCGATGGCTTTACGGATAATAACAGATTTAAAGACCACAACACCTTATTAGTTCGATAATTAAGTAGCATGAGACAATTTGAAATTCCATGATAATATAATAATTACCGGAAATCAAGTTATACCTGTAAGTTCCTTGTAATCGGAGACCTTTTCTTTCACAAAGTTCTTAATATCATCTTCGGTGGGTTTCTTATTCTTACTTGCTACCACAAATGCTTTCGGTACCTCGCCATATCTCGCGTGCGGAATACCAATTACCGCCGCCTCTTCTACGTCCGGATGTGACCGCAACAACGCTTCCAGTTCCGCTGGTGGTACCTTCGACCAGGCGAAAATAATGTTTTAAATTGGATAAAGAAGGCAAGTACTTTATTTCGCTATTGAGAAGTAGGATAACCTTAAACCGTAAAACTTTCAACTTGAAACATAAACATTACAACTGTCAACTATTATTAATCTTTCTAAACATAAATAATAATAAAATTCAATAATATAACGAGGTCAAAAATACATCTTGTTATGAATGTCGATAATTTAAAGAAAAAAATAAAAGAATTCTAATGTCTCCAAAAATCCTCTGTTTGTTGATGCAATTATTAGAAGACTAATGTTTAAATGTGACAGATTCTTTTTGTCGGAACAAATTCTTACTTGATATCCCTTGACTTTAATCAATTCCTTCAGTCTGTCTGTAATATAAAAGTCAAAATCTTCATCGAAGTAAGCAATGTCGCCTGTTTTCAACCATCCTTCTTTCGTTACTGTTGCCTTCGTGGCAGCTTCGTCGTCCAAATACCCTTTCATGATGTGTGGTCCTCTTATCCATAATTCGCCGGTTTGACCAGAAGTGCTAACGTCCTGCTGAGTCGTTACATCCACCAAACGAGCTTGGCAATTCGCGATATTATGTCCAATGCTTGACAATTTCTTTCCTTCTTCAATGAATGCCACAGGTGAAGATTCTGTCAGTCCGTAACCTTGAAAAAATTATCCCAAAATTGTCGCAAAATAGGTTTTTTTTTAATTTTATATTTTAATATGTTTTATATGCTAAACCGACCCTTTGATCCGTAAGACTCGATAAATGTCCTACTCATTTGCGAATCGAGAATGTTGCGTTAACGGCTGGATTATGCGAACCTACATACCTTGACGACATTTTAAGACGTTAGGGTCAATATTGAATTTTTTATATATTGGTTCGATATCTGATTCAGAAAGAGGCGCAGCACCGCTCATTATCGTGTAGACATGTTCCAAATGTTGCTTCTTTACGAGAGGGGAATTTGACAAAAACAACATAATTGGTGGCACGAGGAATAGTGAAGTCGCCTGAAAAAAATATCAACGTGTTAGCATAACTTTACATTACAGAATATATTTCCTATATTATACGCATAAAAATAAAGAATTTATGTTTTGTATAGTTAATAATTAAATTAACGCGTTCCAACCCTGCATTCTAGTACTATAAATAAAAATTCTTAATTTTTTTTCCTTCTTGTCTACAAATTTAAAGAGTAAATTTATTCATGCATAGCAAGAGAAAATTCACCTTGTGATTCTCCAATATATCGAGGTATGTTTGTGGTACGAATTTTGGAATAGTGATTAGTTTCACGCCAAAAGCTAAGCGCGAATTTACCACACCATTCATTCCGTAAATGTGGAAATATGGTAATATGGCAGGTACTACATCTTGATACTCACCTAGAAGACACAAGTAACAAAATAAAATTTAAAAAATGGAAAAATAATATGCAATAAATGTTAAATTATTATTAACGGCGAAAAAAATTATTTTGCATAAAATCTTTTAAAAATATAACTTACTAATATATATTTTTAATTCAGATCTCGCAAAATTTACTAAGAATAGATAAGAAGAGGGGTAAATAATAGCTTATTAAATAACTATCAAAAATACTTGTGGTAGGCCGGAATATTTTGCTTGAAGCTTGAGCCATCATGATATTAGACACCAGATTGCGATGTGTCAGCATAACAGCCTTTGGTAATCCCGTCGTGCCACTTGAGAACGGTAAAACCGCCACATCGTCGCAAGTTATGCTAGGATTTATAAGTGGCAGCGACTTGCCTCGCGTTATGAGATCCTGAAAAATTTCACATTATGTATCTAAAAAATGATACATTGTAGTTATCTTTATTTAATGATATTGTTCTCTTTTGCAACTTTTAAAATGATTAATTTACTCGTATTCTTTTAGAAACTAACATCAAAAGGTATCGAACCCTCTGGAATAGGACCAGTCTTATCGTCAATCACAATAACAGGCGTTTCAGGCGGAAGACAAGATCTTGTCGCATTAAGAACTGTCGATACAATTTCGGCCGCGGTGATAACTGCTTTTGCTTTAGCTTTTAACAATTGTCTCGACATTTCGTCTAAAAATTTTTATCACATTTATGTATAGTATAATATAATTCAGTCCAACTCTATCTCATCTTGTAATCACCTCAGACAAATCGGTGTCTAGAATGAAATATCAGTAATAACATCATAAAGCGACTTACCAGCCGTATAAAGCGGATTCATGGTAGTAACGACGAGTTCGCCCGACAAGATGCCGAGGCAGCCTAAAACAGTGTCCGGATAATTTGGTGCCACCAATGCTACCACGTCGCCCTTTTTGAGACCAATATTCCGCAAACTTCTGCCAATATAACTTGTCGCATCCTTAGCTTGAGCGTAAGTGTACTTTTTGCCATTGATACCGCATTCCTGCACAAAAAATGTCACAAAATTGATACCGTGTATTTATAATTTTCCACGCAGGACGCTTGCCAATAGTTCTATAGCTGAGTGAATTACATTTTATATCATATTTTATATCTTGTCATATTTTTGCAGATATTTTTTTTTTTTTTTTTTTTAGTTTTCCAATTGCCTCACACACAAATTGCATTTCCTAAATAACTCATCTATTAATTCAATTCAATAACGCATTAATCAAAAACGATATACCTAAATAGATAATCTATTATAAGTGTAATTGTAATTTACTGAATCATTGAAATTACCAAAGCAATATGATTAGAATAGCTTTCACTGTCGTGCCAAACAAATTCGTGTAATAATGTTTCCGGATAAGATATATCGTTGATTGGAGACATAATAATATTCTCGCCATTTGATCCCTTGATGATTCTGGATTGCGTCAAAGTAGATGCGGGCCTTAATGTTGCATTTAGTGCTCTTATTCCAACACCCAATATTCGGTTTATCCTCTGGATATTATAAAACGCGTGTATTGCCATACTTGAACAATGGTACTGATTTATCGGTAATTGGAATGGTTCGTTATCTGCAAACATAGGAGATAATTAACACACACAGATAGAAATGAGCGCTTTGGCAGCTGTAAAATGAAGACAAATTACGCTTTAATCAATGATAATCACATAGCAATGAGGATTATGATATTCAATTTTAAGAAAATGTCTTTATTTAAAAAAAAATAAACAGAACATAATTCTTTAAGTTTTACAAGGCTTTAAATTGAATATTTTGATATGTTCATACAGGAATTTAAATAATTTAATAACATTTTACATCAGATTTTATATCTCGAATTTTTGCTCTTGCAGACATTTTTTCTTGAGTTTTCCAATTGCCTCAAATTGCATTAACTAAATGACTCATCTATGAATCTACTCGATATCGAGTGGAAATATTAATACGGCCCCGATTAGAAACTGATCAGGTAAATCTCACTTAATGATCGGATCCTGATTAGTACACCCGATCGGGACCCGAGATGTTTGGTAACGCAATGCCTCTATCGGGAACCGATCGAGCTGCACTATTACAACCCTGCTTTTATTTAATCGGGATTCTTATCGGGTGATTATAAGGTATAGATTTATTAATTATTACGCCAGAAAATAAAGTTTATATATTTTGATATAATATTATTTATACTATTTAATTCTTTATATATTTTCTTTATTATTGATACATAACATATAATACATTTATATTAATATTTCATAAATATAAAAAAAAACGCAACAAGGCTAAACAAAGTACGGATTTTATTCTATCGTCGTGTTGCGACGTTTTTGGTGCGCACCGTTCCAATCCTTCACATTATTGAATATTACCGAGTCCTGAATTTCTTTTTTTGATGGTAACACGTTATCTTTTTTAAAAGAATGCGATATAATATCGGTTCCAGGTAGAGGCATTGCGTTTGCAAACATCTAAGGCCCCTATCGGGTGTACTAATTAGGACCCGATCACTAAGTGAGGCTTACTTTATCAGTTCCTAATCGGGACCGCATTATTTTTCCACTCGGGAGTATTAAGACATTCCTGAGAGGATCCTTATCAAATCCTGACCAAAAGGATCTCGTGATAAGATATTGGCCATAATTCGGCACGATCGATTATAAATCTTGACCTTTATTATGTAAGAGCTTACAATAACAAGGAGCACAAAACGAAACTAAAACTAACCAACTTTTATAAAAAAGGAAAACGCAACACTACGGCGAACTAAGATCCATCAATGAGAACAGAACAAAAAAAATTACTAGATTATATAAAGACACTGATGTTTGATTAGCTCGCATATTTGACTCTGACGCCTCGTTAACTAGTAATAAGGAAAAAGTTTATTCAGTCCCGTTCACGCCTAGGATAAATCCGAAGGAAATCTTATCAAGGTCTCATGATACGTCGGGTATATTTCTACTCGGGATGACGCGTTAATCAGAAACGATAGGTATATCTAAACAGATAATCTATTGTAATTTGTAATAAGGTGTAATTTGAAAAATCATTGGAATTACCAAAGCAGTGTAATCAGAATAGCTTTCGTTGCAATCAGAATTATAATTTGTTAAAGTGCTATAAATATATATGTGCACACACACACGCATGCACGCACACAGAGGGAGAGAAAGCATTTAATTGAGCCTGAATAATTTATTTTGTAAAAAGTATTGAGGTAAAATATCATAAAAAGCGAGAATATTTTTTTACTATTTCATTTATAAGTAAAAATGATATAATGTTTACACTCAAGTATCACTTGTGCCGTGCATGCTACTAATAACTTACACAAAAAATCTTGCATATTAACGCATCTGATTATTGCGCTCCTGATATAAATATTCTTTGTACGTTCAAATATTTTATCGTGATATATAATATTTCTTACATCGGTTTGCTGCTATCTCTGTCGGTTTACTATTGACCTTTGTCTCCGCATCAAATGTATGCATTTGTATATTAAAATTTATCATAACGAATGATTTCCTGTTATATAAAAGCGAAGCTAGCAATAAAAATTTTGTCATGTAATAAATAAAAGGAAAAATAAATACAAGGTGGATTATGTTGCAATAATTAAAATATTAATCTTTTACACGATTATATTGTTACCATATAATATTGCAAATAATAAAAATACGCTCCATACAAGAATAAAATTTTATGAAGAAATTGCTTTATATGGAATTTGGAAGCACAATATCGAAATTAAGGCGTAATACGCGTAACAAGATCATTTTGCCGCTATTTGTGTTATAGTAATTATTAATAGTCGTATTTTGCAATAACGAACGCGTTTTGCGAATTTATGGTTATTTTTTTTTATTCATAATAAACTTAATTTTCGTTGTTTTAAAATCAAATTAATACTTATGCCATGCAATACATATAGTAGCTATCGATGTCAGCTATCGACGTATCAAGCATTGCTGCGTAGATAGCTGCATGTTGACTCATATCGAGAATCGATTGTTGTCAACGATGCGCAATTAGATAATTTGTTAGTCGTTAAAAAATAATTTAACTGTTCTAAGACCAAAGATATTCTCTTATCGAAACGTGAAGCATACTCTACAACAATTATATAAATGTTGAACTAAAGATAAGTATTCGTTTCCATCTATTTCATTTCCTGAAGGTTAACTGAAGTGTTATCATTGATGCAAACAGTTCAGATCCTTAAAATTCAAATCATAACAAATATTAGTTTAAAAAAAGAAATGCTTTAGCGTGTTTAGAAAAATTATTTATTAGCAAAAACATAAAATATATTTTTAGATCATTATATTGTGTTTGTTTTCTGTTAATTTTTTTATTGTCAATTTTATTATACATTTTAGACGTTTCAAGCAATATATGTTTTATATTATCTAGTCATATCTAAGTCGCTGTTTATTAGATGAATTTGTTTGTATAAATAAAAATAAATGTTTATAAGCCATAATGTAAAATTTTCCCAACTTATTACATTTAAAAAAAGTTTTGCAATCAGAAATATTTGGAATCGTTTTTATTTTGTCACAAAGAAGAGAAAACATCATAAATAAGGACTTCAGTATCATGTCTGTTTTTGAAAAAAAATTGAGAACTGAGATTATTAATAAAATAAGTTTAAAAAACAAACATTGAAAGTGGAACAGCATGATTAGATTACGGGCAAATACTGTGAAATAAACGAGAAATTATTATTTTATAACAAATGTACATATACATACATACAAATATACATGCACTGGCACTAAAGGTGTCGCCGGTTAGGGAATCCCTAGTAGGGATATATATGAAAAACCCGAAAGCGTCATACATACGAAGCTTATCTTTGACGTATCTCTTGAAGCGGCGGGGCAGAATAAGCAGCGAGGGGAAATGTTATGAGGAACGTTTCGATTTTACATCTTTATGCGTAAATTGAACGATCAAGAAAGAAAGCATTACAAGAAGTAATACTATGTTAACGGTGTCGAATAACTGTCTCACTCATTCGACAGTCGAATGGAGAAGTGCGAGTGAGACAGCTATACGGACGGCAGACCGCGCGATATCTCTACAGGCGGCCGAGCCGTATTTACTGAACGTCGGCACTCATTTTGTTAATTATTAGATAATATAAAAAAGCGAAATTTAACAAACAACACAAATTTTATGAATATAACGAATTATTATTAATATATAAAATATTATTATTAATTAAAAAATATTAAAAAACTATTTTTGTAAACAAAACATTATAGATAGTAGTTTTATGTTGTTGATTATACGTTGCATGAAGTTGAATTGTTCTTTACACAAAGATAAAATATTGTTCTGATAAAACATACACTCTGTCACTTGTCTTCACAATTTATTAAAACTATAGACTTATATTATTTTCGAGTTTTTATATACTCGATTCAAGTCTGTAGGTAAAATATTCAAATATAAAAACATATCAGAATAAATCGAGATCGCGGAAATTCCGACCACGGAATATCGTAATCAAAATGTTATTACTGAAGCCAATATGATTTGTCAAGGTTCCACACGCCTTTGGACGCACATCCGCGCTCGCGTTCTGCTTATGTACTCGCTATGCACTTGATCTAAATATATCACACTTCTAACTCCGACTCGTCAACCGTATATCTACTTATTTAACACTAGCGCCAACTGATATGATTTTTATGATCTACGTCACTCTTATTTATATGGACAAAAATAAATTTATTTCCTCGTATTCTCTCGACCCAAGGTTTTAAATTTTGTAATAAATCTGTTATTTCAATCTGTTTTAACTCATTCACAAACGATGCACACGAGTCATTTTACGTTTCTCATTAGTATTAAAGATAAAGGAGATGCATAAGCCGTGCGGACAAGCATTTTGAATAAATCATAAATAAATCGTTACGGACGTAAACTTATAACTAGTTTTACCTGTTTACCTCTTTTTTTGTCTCCTTTCGTTGTTCGTAATCTCGTTGTAGATGACACATCCGAAATTTATTTCTACTGATATTAAAACGCTATTTTATTTACGGCAATGCGTAAATAAATACTGAAAAAATATTGGTGGAAAGAAAATGTAATATGCGTCGAAATTTGCACTTTTTACACGCGAAAGATTCCGAAGTATACAATCCCAGTATTGTGGAATAAGAGAATTTATGCGAGCGAAATGCACGGTCCTCAATTAAAATGCTGATTAATCGCTTGACTTCGAAGTGTATGTGACCATTTTCACTGGCAGACTACAGAATTCTTCAGCAACCGCTGAACTTCAAGCGACGATGGAGATACCGGTTGACTCCCCACCAGTCACGCCAGCAAGGCATATGTGAAGAAAGTAAACGAATGAAAAACAGCTATAAGAAGTTAAGAGCAACCTGATGTGCTACTATGTAAATGTAATATTATTAATTTATATGTTTCATACATTAAAATTTGAATAACATCAACAATCTTCAGTCATATATTATGGATTTTTATTCGATTTTTTAATTTGTTTGTTTTTTTGCAAGATACATTATTTTATTGAAATATGCTTTATGATATTAGTTTCAATACAACTTCCAATACAATCAATATAGCGTGATATAGGATGAGAGAATTATATCTGATCGCGTGGAAAAATATTACGTGATTTAATTTCAAGTTATTTAATTTACGTGAAAATCGGATAACTAAATGCAACTAATAAAAAATTCCATTTAGAATTTTAATTGTGAGAAAAATTTCTTTTTATCCATACACGTGAAATACAAAAAACTGATTATATATAAAAAAAATTGCTTATGTTAGAAGTCAATGCTAGATGATATATGTGAATATGTCACAACAAAAGTTTCGCTTATTAATGCGACTCTCTTTAGTGTAATCTTACTCTATCTGAATTTAACATTTTTCTTGTTGTACATATTTTAAATATTAATGCTTAACAATTTTATTTTAAATAAAATAATCATGACGGCATATTTTATTGATTTATCGTAATCGTTTTTACTGTCTTTTAATTGTGTGTTGTATCTTGAATTTATTGTTTAGACTGAATAATTTGGTTGTTTATTCTTATGTTAAGAGTTCCATTAATTTATATCGAAATTTTGTAGTTGTACGTCAATTATAAAAATTATTCAATATGGATCACAAAAAATTTTATGTTGCTTTTTACTTAACTGTTATTAATTTAGCGATAAATTTTAATGTAAACGTTTACATAATGTTACTTTTAAATGTTCTGACTATCCAGACTACATTTTTTTAAGTAAATTCTTTTTTTTTCTCTATATAAACTAATCCAACAATAAGATAAATTAAATTAAATTAAGATAGATAAAAAAATGCGTAATGTGTAACAAGTTATTAAAATAAATAACGCTACATGACATTTAATCTTAACATTTTCGCGACCGTTATATATTTGGCTCTGCTCACACACACACAACGCTTGGAGCCACTCTATTATTTTGAATTGATGTAAAATCTGACATTTCTCATATTACACAACCTAATACAATGATGCAGAAAACAGTAAACATAAAATTATGTGACCGGCTCCTGACTTGTATCAAAATATAAACATAAAAATACATGGGCGGCCGCGAAAGTGTTAATTGTGTAAATTACATATTTACTACGCATAATAGAGTTTTCAAATATTTACCTGAGATTTTACGTATTTTGTAATTAAAAGTATGTTGCAGTTTTGATCTAAAAATAGTATGATATAGTGGATATTAATCAACTGTTACTTCGTCTGTTTGTTCGTCGAAAGAAACGATAAGATATTATCTGATACGTACTTCTGTAATTCTTTGTATTACAACAACGTCCGACGTTCGAGTGTGAACAATGTGTTCGAGACCGATTTTCTATCATCCAACGATGACTCTGTAGTTTGAAAAGTATGTGTGTTAAAGATATATTAGCATAATTACGAAATCAATGCACTTTGGAACTTTAATTATTAAATTATATTGAATTGCAAATTTTCCTTCCTCTTTTTTTTCTCTCTACGTGCACATATTTATGCACACACTCTTTATAGAGTGTTAAACAATAAGAATTGAAATAGTGATTTTTTTATATTACTTTATGATTTTCTAAACTGAACTGTAATTAAATAATTTGATTAAATTATATAATATAAGTATAATAAGTAATATAAAATATAAAAATTATTAAAATCATGAAAAATAATTGATAAGATATATAAAGTGTTCCATTATCAGAAATCCATTTAACAGATTCAGATCTGAAAAATAATCAAAAAAGTTGTCCTTTTTTTATCTTGTATATTAAATCTGCAAAAACGTGAAATATTCCATTCTCTTGCCATCTAGCGTTGCACGTGGAGCAACGAGAAGTGTATTTATGCATAATATAATTGATCGACAATATAACGCGACTGATTTCTTATATAAGAATATTATGAAACTATTAATACCCGTGCATTACAATAATTTATGACAAGATAACATTCGAACATGATCCATGTGTTTTCAAAGCAATTAATGCAAATGTCATTGCGCATAGCATTCTTTGTAAAGCCGCCAATTCCGCGATTCCTGCGCTTTAGTTAATTTAAGCTTGACAAAACGCAAATGCGTCGGCGCGTCTTCATCGACGCCGCCGACGCCGACGCCGATGACGCTTGCAGAGGCAGGATCGTCTCACGAGTGGTCATCCAACAATACATAGCAAAAAATTACAATGTAATATGAAAAATTATTTATAACAGTTTAAGTATACTTTTAGTAACCACAAAAGCATATTTATATTAAATTGCTTTATTTTAAATTATCATAAATTATATGTAATACAATAATAGTGATTTTAAAAGAATAGATGTTTGTGTTTTGTTATGTTAATGATACTATTTTTCTGTCTTACGTTTAAATAGTTTCCTATTTATTTAGATGAAAAGAAATATTACTTTTAAATTTAAATCCTTCCAAGCCAAGATTAAAATATCAACAAAAATACTTAAAAAATAGCAAAATATATATTGCAAAATCGAAATTAAGAAATTTGAATAAATATATTGCGATTATTCTTGTGAACACATTCCCATAAGAATAAATTATTATATATGACAGGAAAATGCAAAATACGTAACACATATAAATAAAAAATTTGCAAAACAATGTTCTTGAATATGCGAGAGCATGAATATTCAGAGGTGCAAGATTAAGCTTTACCTATTGAATTACCTATTTATTTAAGACGAAGACAAACCCGGGTGCTCTGTGACAGCCCTGTATATGCTTGAAACCTGCGCCCAAGGGCGACGGCCATGTCGACGTGGACCCTGCAGTATTCTCCCGTTGCAACCCACGTACACCCTCGGCTGGCGGCTACGCGCACGAAGAAACGACCGCCCTCCGAAAACGGACGAGACCGATCTCGAAGTACGTAATCGTAGCGCAATCGGAGCATTTGGGCTATGAATGAAGACCCAACCCTTTCACCTCGAGGTAATTAACATCCCTTGTTTCCCTAGCAGTGCTCGTGTCGCTTCGTCCGACGTGTTTCCCGGAGTATTTATCGAGCGTACTCGCAAGTTGCTCCAATCACGAAAAATAGTCATGAGTTTCGAAGATAACGGAATAACTCGTTTCGCACATTTGTGACGCCGTGATCGGAGGGTTAGTTAAAAAAACTGTTATGCGTGAGCGAGTAGTGACGAGTTCTTATCGATTTCATTACTTATGCATGTGTGCTCGAGAAAGAGTGCTCTTCGTACATATTGCGACGTGGTTTATAAGACTGGTGCATCCCCCCGTACGTCACTTTGACGTTTGCCATTTGTGGTCGATCGTAATGCAGACCCTGTTAATTAAAATGTCATGCTTGCGAGTGAAGGAGCTCTTTACAACGTACATTCGTTTAGGGATTTTCCCATGTAAATATAGAATGTGAAGTGCGCTCTTTCTCCACTTTCTTCCCCGACGATCGATGATTTTCAACCCTTTGGTAAGACGGCTTAATTTTTTCTAGGGATTTTTAAAAAAGAATTTTACGATACTGTATTATTGTTAGGTTTTAGCAGTGCTGCTTCTATCTGTGATTCCATGGCCAGGACCCAGCGTTTTTAAAATATCATGTCCCCGCGATCGAGCATCAGTAGTGAGGAGGATAGTTCACAAGGTGAGAAAAAATGTATTAACTTTTTTCTGTTAATTATTAAACCATCTAGTGAATTAATTATTTGAGAAGTGAATATATAAAATTCTTATTTTTGAAGAATTGGGTAACGATAATTTTGATTAACAATTTGCTAAAGCGCAACATTTAAAATTTAGAAATTAACGTTAGAAAATGACGCAGTGTTTTGAATCTCGCCAAAATTGCAGAGATGGATGCCAATACTGAAGAAATATCAGGTAGAATTACCATTGGAATGTCCGTTCCACGAAAGTCGAGATATATTTCGACCGCAGCAAAAAGCGAAGCATCAACACAGGCCGTCGCAATGGACATGTGGTCTCTGCGGCAAGTCTTTCTACGCCGAGAAACACTTAGACGCCCACTTCGATAACAGACACAAAAGCAACGTTAATATGGTAAATGTCAAAAAAAAATGCAACAAAGCGTTATTTGTAACACAAAAATTATTCCAAAAAAAAAACATAATATACATAATCGTATATAATTTTGTAAAAATTCTACTTTTTTCAACCGCGCAGCTTTCTCAATTTTTATTTTGGCGAATTGAATCTCTGATTATTGGCTAAGTGAGCGAAAAATTCTTTATCAGAAATATATGAGGATTCGATAGACGCAAGATCAGACAGATTTCTTTATATCAGGCAGAAGACGCGGTATGCCTGGCGGATTACTGCGACATTATGCGTTGCGATGTTCTGGGCAATCGCGTCTTCGAGAACTCGGTGGACGACGATGGCCAACTCAACACCGATATCCAGGTGTGGCGCGAAAATACCGAGCAGCAGCAACGGAAGCAGCAGCAGCAGCAGCAGCAGCAGCAGCAGCAGCAGCAGCAGCAGCAGCAACAGCAGCAGCAGCAACAACGCAGCACTTCCGTCATGCCGTGCGAATCGTGCGGCCTCGCTAGGATGTATCCTGGGGGCAAATCCTACGCGATCGCCGACGGCGGCGCGGTGACGAATCCGCAGCGTTACTGCCTCCACGACGACGGCGGCGGCGGCGGCGGCGACATGCACAATCACAGACTGGTGAGATCGTCGTATCACAACGAGATCGCTGGACCGGATAATAAAAGCAGCGCTTGCGACAGCGAGGAGGAGGAGGACGACGAGGAGGACGAGAACGAGGAAAACCTGGTGGAGGCAGCGTTGCCCGCCGTGGGCAAGAAGCAGAGGCGACGAGGGTTGCGCCTGAGAAAGCTCAAGTCCAACTGTAAGCCGGAAGAGTTGCAGAAGCTGAAGACCCAGTGTGAAGTGAGTTGCCGAAGTCAATGTCCGTTCGTAATACTTTCAAAATGCGCAGGACTATCTTATCATAAATGTAGTAGCGTTAATGAAAGTTGTGCGCTTTCTTTCGACGATCAATTCATTTTTGGATGATCTCTTGAGAGGCAAATAGTTCAGTCGGAATAACAGTCCCGATAACAAAAGTCGTTCGGAGATAGCATGCGATCTTCGAAGCGTCACGTTTTCATATTACAAGATAAACACGTGCAGTACTTATAAACATGTTTGCTTGCGAATACCAATATAACAGGCAATGATCGTATTTATGACGCGCTTGTCAACAGATACTCGTGCGCGATTGCATCGCCGGGCTGCTCGCCAATCTTTCCGTTCGGGATTTCCAAGAGATCGAAGGTACGCGTTCAATGACGCACACCGCGATCAATGTGTCAATGCGTTGACATTCTCTAATCGACCGTAATTCACATCGGCAGGGGAGCTGAATCGCGCGATCTGCTGGTATCTCAGCTGCGACAAATACTGGGAGGATACGAAGAGGCCGCAACGTCACACTCCTTGGTATCTGCTGACCATCTTTATGCTGCTCCTCTTCTCATCGATCGCATGTTACTACGTCATTTGGGTCTGCTTCAAGTATGCCGAATTAAAATTCCTCTTCCAATTCTTTTCATCCAAAGTTCACTCGTAGTAGGAAAATTATTCAGCACTTTCAGAGGAATGATGTAAACTTTTAATTAATGCACGCTTGTGAAAACGCGTGCGATAAACAATAAAAAAAAGTAGTTTATCGAATAATTAGACTATAAATAGGCAATATCGTGAGATTTATATAACGTATTGACCGCAAAGACTTTTTTGCAATCTTCTATATAATGTTATGTCATCCTACATATAATAGTTCTCGCCATATTTTTGCTTAATAAATGATCGAAAAATCGATTTTTAAATACTTTTTGGCTCTAAATAATTTCAATATTTTTTCTGTTTTTGTAAAATATTATTTCAACAAAATAAAAATATAATGTACAATATAATGTAACAATGTAAAATATAATTCCAACAAAAATTTCAAAGTTTACGTTCAAAGCTGTAAATGTTTTCTGAAGGTTAAACGAACAATTAAATAATAAACAATTAAACCGACGTAAAAAATGTTTTAAGCGTGTATTAACTCTTAAAAAAACATCTACTCATCTGTTGTGGTGAAACATTCCGATAACTTGAAGTGAAAACACGTTTTACACCTTCGTTGTTCTCATTACCATAATCGAAAAACTGGTTTATATTTTCCTTGTAGCACCGCGGACGAAGATACATTGGACGGCACAGGAAGCGTGGATTACAACGGGAGCATGGATCGTTCGAGTACTTCCCCTTTGCACGATCCGAATATTCATAACGAGGGCAGATTGGAAAGACGGAAGGGCGACCACGGGGATGAAAACTTACCCCTGTCGAGCGAGGACATGCCCGATCACTACATCTACGTCTCGTATCCGCCCGAGCTGAAGCGGCGACTTCTGGAGAGGTAAATCGGACTCGTGCACGTAAAGTGTACTCGCGAAGCATTCGACGTTGCAATCGCATATAGTGATTCTCCTCCTTACAGCTGCTACAACAGGACCACTCGTCTGTGAACCGACGAGTTGAGTTGGGCGGAGAGAGTGATACACGTGATAACAAGATCTTATCCCGGGCCCTGCACAAAAGAAGGCACTCGAGGCTGAACTCCTCACTTTCATTTTTTTCTCGTTATCCTCGTGTTTTGTATACCGAATGTGAATAAATTGCATCGTGGACACAAAGTCACGTACCATTATTTTTGTACGGACTCCGTGCTGCACAATCATGCGGAATTCGAGAGACAAGATAGAGACACGTACTTAACGGGCGATTACAATCGCCTCGCGGTTGGACTTTCATCTCTGAGAATCTAATAGTTGAATCGGACTTTTATTCACCGTAATTCAAAGATTTCTTCTTGCTATCATATTTTTCATTTCAAGAAAGACGCTTATTAGTTCGAAACGATAAGGATAGAACTCACTATAAGTGTTTCATTTTTGTACTAAAATAGTATTTATTCGATGGAAGCTTTTTTTTATTATATTGTATATAAATATATAACTTTGAAGAGATATACATGTAAATATAACTTAAGTAGTTTGACAAATCAACAATACGTGCAAAGATGGAGTAGTGTTTTAATCGATATTAAAACATATTTAATCCAGATAACATAAAATGTAAGAAATAGGAGAAAAAGTCTCTGACTGATTTTTGACTAGAATGTAAAATGATTCGAAGAGATCAAGATTAAAACCAATAGGTCATTTTCATGGTCCCGTCAGAATCGCGTTGGGTGTCCATCACGCTGGATTGGCGAACTAAACGGCGAGCGTTCGCCAAGCTCGGCCGTTGTTGCTCCTCCAAAATAGACGGAGCAAGCGGTATCTCAGGTACTTCACGCATCTCAACTGTTTCTCGCGTCGACAAGTCCTCGTAAGAAGTCGCGATCGATGACAGTCTGGAGAATATAAATCTTAATCAAATAAAAATCTAGTCGGAAAGAAAATATACAAAATGTTACGAAAGTTAAGAAACATCCAGATACGATTTTTAAACAATTAATTCCACTCTCTCCAAAAAAAAATGCTATATTTTGATTTTATTAATATTTTAAATCTTAATAAATAAAAAAATTTCGCGAACAATGAATCAAAATAACTTTTCGCTGTTCTACGAGCTCGGAGAGAGTTTCGCACTAATTTATTGCTACCAATTTGTTGCCAGTGCGTACTTTGTTGGAATACAACGGACGCAATCCGCGCAAGTCCAATCTTTGCCAAACAATTCTCCTTCCTCAACCGTCTGCGGCAGACGGTGATGCAATGTTTCCGGTAACCGCAGCCCCGACAGGCCACCAATTACCGAGATCGCGCCTAAGATGACCAAAGGCAGGACTAGACTCTCTCTTCCCTGAAAATCGTGTTTGCAAATACATACGTGTGTTTCGTTCGTCACTAAAATTCGCAATGAAAGACATGTGTATTTAAAATAATCACAAAAGTAATACACAAGCAGGTTTGAATTTTTCTTAATTAATGTCTTAAAGATATTTCTTATTCTCTCATTGTTAAAATAGATTTCAACTCACGAGGTATGTCACGAAGGGTATAATGATGAGTCCGAGGCCGCTGATATACGCGGAGAAGCCGATAGCAACCCCGCGCAATTGCGTGGGATAAAGTTCCCCGGCAAAAGGGTAGATAATTAGAAAAGACGCGGATATCGCGGACTTCGATATGAGAAATAGTATCAAGGTTTCCACGACAGCATCTTGAATTAAAAAAAAAAAAAACAGAGCGTTACATTAATGGCAACAACTGAAAACGGCGGTATAAAAAATGTCTTCCAATATCGCAACTCCGTTCACGCGATGTTAATTAAATAACTTATTGCTCTCAGCAGTATTGGCACATTCAACAGCTGGTTATGTTGCCACTCTCGCTAATTAATCAAGTCATTAACTAATTGACCAGCAGTGCGTACCGGACGACAACAGCACCGTAGCAATGCACGATACTCCAGCTACGACCATGCACAGGCAAAGCGGCCATCGGCGACCCCATCGATCCATTACAACCCAACAAGCCATGTAACTGGGAATCTCGGCGAGCGAGGAAAACAAAAAACTCAGATGTTCCTCATTTCCCAGTGCCGGCCCATAGTAAGAAAGACCGACGTATACCATGTTGTTGGCGAACCTAATCGTGATAAAATAGAGTCTTTTATCCTCACATGAGACGCAAATATAAGATGTTATATCGCGTTATTTTATCTCGTTATCAAAGTGTTTATCTAGACGTCAGTCCGATTAAAAACAGATTATTGTGCTCGAGACATACTTTCGAGTGGAAGTACATAAAGATCAAAGTACATAACGTGGACTCGGTGACAAACAGAAAATTAGAAGTGCAAACTTACGACGTGCTAGCGACGTGTTACGTTAAATTATTTTTCTTTAGCCAACAATTATCATAAAAAAACAACCATGTAATATATAAACATGAGAAGAAACACGGGTAACTGTGCTTTTAGTGAGTCACGAAATTGAAAGGTGTTGTATTTCTGTGCGCCGATTTACCAGTTCAACGTGATGAGACACGTCTTAAGGCGCATATTTGGCGTTTTGAAGAGTGAAAGTACACCGGGACCGGTTCTCAATCTTTCCTCCTCGCTCTTAGACCTTGACATCGTCATACGCTGGCGGAGCCTCTGCGTGAACGACGCCGGAAGCTCCTTGCCATTCACACGTGCTAAGGTCTCGAGAATATCCTTGGCCTCGCTTAGACGACCTTTTGCTAACAACCATCGCGGTGATTCCGGCAGAAACCTATAATAATCTTCGATATTTCACATACCTTCACAAGCGTGTATGTAAAGCGAAGTGAGATATGAAAATGTTACTTTAAAATGCCATTTTAATTTACAATACTAATTTTAGAACCAAATTATTAACAAGTCTAGAGCTCATGAATGCATACAAACTTTGGCGATTAATTATCGAAAATATGTAAAATGGATATTCTAAATATGCTATAAAATTTTTTCAGCCATTTAATTTTGCAAAACAAAATTTTAAAAACTCGTATTTTGTCATACATTCTAGTGTTTAATGATAATTCTTATAACTTGTGAGTATTGTGTTATTCAATGTCATTGAAATTTTTAATGATAGCATTAACTGGTCACTCACCACCAATAAAAGAAATAGATTAAGAAAGGCGCACTCGTGGTTATGGCGAGAGTTCGCCAATCGCGTATCAAATAGGTGACACCTGCCAGCATGCAGAGCCCCAAAGTATAGAAAGTACAAGTCATAACCGTGACGAATGAGCGGTAATTAGGTCCAACCAATTCCAGAGCTACGAAGACAGAATCACTAATCAATTTCGCTAAATTTATGCACAAACGTAGATTAAAATAAGGATTAATAGAATATTCTTATTAGGCTTATATAATAATCTTAACCAGCAACATGATTGAAACTATTTGCGATGTTTAAATGCTTACAGATAATAAAGGGTATTTGATAAATCGCTGGTATCGTCAAGCCAACGATAAAGCGTGTAGAGGCCCAGGTCCAAAAATCATTTGATATAAAGGTCAGAAAACCGCCAGTAATCAATGTCGCCAAGCATGTGAAGAAAGATAATTTTCGGCCGATTCTAAGAAAATTAAGACTCGAGATAAATCCATAGAAAACGTAAGGACACTAAAATAAATAAATAATTTCTGAATGGCTTTACGTTTGTCTAAAAAAACAAAAGAAGTATTTACACGCTGATGTAAGACGAGATGGTTGAATATAAGAAAGAAGGTTAAATTAAGGATACAAAAACAACATTTTGATGAAAAGTAGACTATCAACCGAGCTCCAATTTACCTGTCGTTTAATGTACCAAAAAGATACACTCCTATAGGGCCTCCTGCATTAAGGGCTACTAACCCAATCGTTGGATAAATCGCGCGATCGCACACGAGATCAAACTGCAACATAATTACAGTTTTCCAATATTCAGTGCGATAGCTGTTGAGCAAAATCTATGTAAATTTATTCTTGCATTCTAAAAATTCTCAAAGTGAGACGTTTTCAATTGTAAATATTTCCGCGAGAAATACTGCACGTTTATATTTTCTATAAAAATCGATGGAACAGTTATAAAAGTCCAAAATTTGATTTCCCAAGAGTCTCTTACGATAAATTTATTTGCGACAATTTAATCGCGAGTTAATAAAAAATACAAACGCGATAAGAATGCGACAGAGGTCTTTTTTATATAACTAAACGTACGTCGATGACGATAGAAGACGTCATCTCCGAAGTCTCGTACTCCCAGCCGTGATCGCAGGGCATTATAGACCACGAGGAGTTGAGCGCAGGCGAATACGTCGTCGCGAAAGAATAGTTTTCCGGCGTCATCGTCGTCCAATCGACGTCGTACCGCATGCACTGGCTGTACGTCTCGTTGCCGTCCTGCATTCATATTACATCTTTTAGCGCCACGCCGCACCACGCCGTACAAATAATGCATCCGTTATGCTCGGAACTGCAAGACGGAATCGATTCTACTGGGATACGTCCGATCGCATAAAGCAAACGGCAGCTTCTACTTAACTCAATTTAGCGCGTTCTACTTGGCTGCGAAATTCCACGTGTACAGCGCAGCATTTAGCGGGATTGATTCTTTAATAGCTCCTAGCGCTGTTAAGAGATAGTGAACTAACGATCTGGAATAGTTCGCGCTGTCCAGCACGTTTTCTGAGCGCTAATCGGGCAATTCAATTTGCAACTAAATTGCGTGCGACGTGATTAATGGAAGAAATCACATTTGCACAGAAAATGGCACAACAAATTGCGTGCAGCGTTGAACTGGGAAAAGAAATACGAGACAATAATTACTGCATTTAGCGTCAAATGTGCAAAGGGAGTACAACGTCGTGCATCGACGTGTAATCAGCACGCGCATTTCTGCGTGTCAATTATAGGAAGAGTCTACATCTACGAAGCATCGCGTATTCTCTCGCACTATCGACCGCACCTGACTCGCGGGGATGGCGAGCCGCTTTCTACGGGCAGCATCTAGATGCTCCAGACCCGGCACTTTGCACCAATGCGACGGAGTGTCCGCCATAAACAGTTGATTAAAAGCGCAAAAGCCGCAGGGCAGGCACGCCGGCAGGCAGACCAGCCACAGCAATTGCTTCTGATAACGACCGAACTGTCCGACTATCGGTAGAAGATCGTCGAGATCGAAGCCCTCCTGCGAGACATTTCGATCAGAGCCGTTCGCGATTATCAAATAACATTTCCGATTGCAAAGAATATTTTATCACTATCTTCAGTTATAGATTCTATGAGTAATTTAAAGTTGGTGAAACTAATTTTTTAATTTTTACCATATTTTAAAATTTCAACATTTTGATTTTTGTCAATTGAGAAAATAACATTTTTTTTGGCATTGTTGAGTTCATGTTTAAATAGTCGTCTATTTTTAATTATCCTCTCAATATTTTTAAGAAAAATTGATTTTAGATTCCACTGTTTGTTTTTAAATCTTTCATCTGGATTTATAAATTATCATAAATCACTTTTTGTTTGCGAAACGTGATTCAAATGTGTACTGATTGTGAGATAAAAAAAAAGAAGCAATAATTTTTAATCATTACTCCAATGATTAAAGCGAACAGTTAACACAATCTCTGATATTAAGTTACGCTTTCACGTTCTTAATGAGTAATCACTAATTCAAAAGAAATGAAAAAACATTTGAGAAAACAGCTGATAAAATAATACTTACATCATCATCTCTGACATTATCGGCTGGTGTCGAGTCATTATCTTGTTGCTGCATTTCAGTGAATTTCGGCCTCGTCCAACGTTACCGAAAGCCTCCGATGATACCTTACAAAGACTTCACGTGACGTGTATTAGCTTCTATCCGTGGCCGATTCGACCGATGCAACGCGCGTTGCATCGTCTTGCCCGTCTTCCTCCGTAATAAAATTGCGAGAATGACGTCTCTCGCGTAGACTCGCAAAAAGGCGCACCATGCACTTCAACGATTTCGGCGTCGACGGCAATTCGCCGCGCTGCGACTTCTATCAACAGGACACGGGCCCAAAATACAAGGATACCAGTGAATTCAAGTGGTTTTTTTTGCCCAATTCGATATTCGAGATTTTTGCAAAAAATCTCTCTTAGGATTATTTATCAGAATGTCAAAGTTAAATTTGTACTTTTTTTCCTTCCAGTGCTCGCTTTTAGTGCTCCAAAAATACGCGGCGTAATAAAGAGAGCTTTGCGACAAAAGAGACACAATGTTAAATAATTCTTGACAAATTTTTTGCAATTATTTTAGCAGCCCGCGATAAGCAGAGCTTATCAAGGTTCGATTTTGACGTGCCACAAGAAATAAGTAATTTGCGAAAATTATGGAACACTGCTGCATAAATCTCAATCGTAATTAGCCTTATAATTCGGCAGCGATGCACCAAATGCGGAGCGTGCTTTAATTTAATCGCGTTAATCTCTTTCAATTTCACAAAACTGCAGTATTTACACGTGAACAGCGACACTTTGGACGATTCGATCAGTTGTACGCGCACGTTCGCACTGATCGAAAGAATGTATCGGAAATGCGGCGGGTGGTTAGTCTGTGTGACGCGTGTGTCGCGGAGTGTGTCTTTCTAATTCAATTGGGTTAAGGGTATTTAGAAGAGATTAAAAGTAATGCTGACACACGCCGTGTTACGGATGCACGATGCGACGATCTGATACCCTCCTCGTTCCCTCCCCCTCCGGATGGATCAAACTTTCGCGATACAAATTTTTTAAGCTCATTAGAAAATTAAGTCTTCAGATTATTCGACCTGATGATATCGAATTTTCCGAAAACACGTGCAAAAGTGCAATTTACAAGCGGCAACCTTTACGGAAATTATTACAAAAAGTATCACGGTTAAAAAATAAAATTTTAATTGCCTCAAAAATATTCGACAAATACGTAAAAGTTCGAAAAAAAAAAAAAAAAAAATTGTCGACATATTCGGCTGTGTGACGTGTTTGAGCGACGACTGGTAGAAATGGCATCACTGCGTGCATACAGATTTCAACTGGAATTTATTTTCCGGCTATCATGTTTTGTGAGAGAAAAGGAAATCATGAAATAAAAACAGGAAGCAATTCGCAATTTCCGCCGATTGGATATCACCTCTCGATTACGCATTCCCGTGCGAGACGCGAACGAACGCACTTCTCTCGCATTTCAATGTTCGCGTCTCCGAAGAAAGTCAAATCAAACGGTGAAGAAACAGCAGTCGAAATGACTCGATATTGTATGGCACTGTCGCTTGGCGATTCGTATAATGTCTTGTCTCTCGCACTCATCGGTACAGTCAGCCACATTAATGTCTTAAGTGATATGCAATATCGAATTGATCCTGTACGATGCAGTGTGCGCGCAATTTTTGCCGTGCATCGAGGACGCGCGGACGCCGGCGGGGAAAAACGAATCTTCGCGAAAAAGTTCCGACCGATCGCGCCGCGATTTTCTGTGTCTCAGGAGTCTCGAGGCCCCCCGCTTACACGAGCGATCATTAATGTGACCGATTATACGTTAGACATACTTCCCGAAGAATCGTCCTCCAGTCATTCCACGATCGCTCTGGCATTCACATAAGCGATGTAGCCGAAGTCACATTGTCGTTGTCAATTGTAAACCTCCACAGGAAACACAGTCCTCGCAAGCACCACACGACTGACTCGAACCAAATAAGAATAAAACAATAATGCGATGCATTATCGCACCGCGTGGGCATGCCGCACCCTCTCCCTTTTTTTTTTTCAAGTCTGATTAGCTGCTCGCGTCCATCGAAAGCGGAACTCGCGATTAGAGAAACAAGTGAAGGAGGAAGAAATATGTTGTATTTCTTAAAGAGAAATCTCGAATCGCGTGATTAGAGTTGTAAATGGAGTGATTGTCGTTCCACCCTCGTAATCTTTGAATATGCACACATTGCAGTGTATTTCGATAATTATACTTAAGGCATAATCGATTTTGATTTTGTTTTTTTGAGTGAGAAAGATATATTTTGAAGACGTAGAGAAAATTTCTTGTACAAATCCAAAAATTGGACGAGGTGGACGGTAATTTTAAAATGTCTTTTTGCATCGATCAAATGTACCTGTATATAATAAATGAATATAAATAATCAAATATATTCTATGAATTTTGAAATTATAGATCATACACGAGGCAATCGTAATTTTATCGAAAAATTGAAACACTATAAACGCTACAATATCGTCTTCAATCGTCACTTGGCTCTCCAGTTGGAATTTCCGAATATTTAACGTCGCAAATGGAATACTCGAATAAATGTTTCGTACAGTTTAAGATCTTGATGGATCTTGATTAGAATTTTGGCTCTACATCCGCTTTATCCAAGTCGCGGATCCCAATATAGCTAAAAAATCCTTCACACATCGTCGTACTGTGCTATCGCAAAAGTTCTCGCGACAAGTTTTCATATTACAATAAGAGTAATGTTTATCTAACATGATAGCTCCCTCCCCCCCACTCGATCATAAACGCACAGTATTAATTCCAATATCTTTGCATGTCCCCTTGTAAATACTAAATATACAAAATAAAATGTCTTCTGCGACATCACATTTTTCGAAATTTCATAATTCTCTTTTGAAATCCGTCGGAAAGTGTGACGGATGGCCGCAAAACGCGGCGAATTTGATATTTTTCCCTTAGCTCGATACCGATCGCAGGCGCAAAATGGACATCGAGTTGAGCAAATGTCGATAATTACGTCCGATCTGTGAGGACTTACGCTGCGTAATACGATTGCCCGTCACGTCGCGAGAATAGGCCGTGATTTCTGCTCGTCACGGAACACCGATAAGTCGCGCTATCGCGATTCTTATCGCGGCACAAAAGACGCCTTACCCTACGAAGATCGGCGGATCGAGTGCCAGGAGATTACATGTAGGAGAGGGTGGAGCAACGGCGGCAGACGGACGTCCGTTCAGCTCTTTATTTTTTTTTTTTTTTTTTTTTCATTCGCTTCGCCCACGCATATATAGGTCGCCCAGAAACACATTTTCTTCCCACCACGCATCAATTATAATCATCCGATCGCCCCTCTCGATCGGCAGCAACACTCGGCACACTCTCGCGCAGCGCACCAAACGTCATCCATGCACGCAGCTTTTTTTTTTGTATTTTTGTATTTTTTAATTTTTTAATTAGTTCGCCCACTTCGTCGCGACGGTGACGTTTTTTTTTTTTTTTTTGGATCGCAGGGAGGATATCGCAGCGAGGAGACATGAGACCGATTCCCGTATCGCGGCGATCTTGCGAAAGCGAGAGATCTATCGAATCTGTCCAGTCCGCGACAGACGGTTCCTTTACTGCTTATTATATTAATGGAATTGTTTGGTACGGTATACGTTGCAATTAATCACTATGGAACACGCGATTTTTAATTGACGGATCGCAGCATCGACATTGGCATCGCGCGTGATGCGCGTTAAAAAAAAAAAAGCGCACCGCTTCGATTCATCATAGTTCTGCAATTTAATATGCGGTTCGGTCTCTCTGACGTAGAATTTCTCTCCTTCGACAACATCGCCGAGATCGGCGAAGAAGAAGAGGAAAATAACTCGCTTCTGCACTCCTGCGATGCATTTCGTCACCACCGTCGCGCGGTCAAGCGCATCGAACAATAGATCTACGCGTTGGGCTCGTGTTTCGCAACTCGATCGTTAAAAAATATTATCGAAAATATTGTCTCGTACGTACAAGGACACCGCAGGCGGGCGGCGAGTCGCGAGGGACGCCTGCGAGCCCGCGGGATCACCTGGAAACGCCAAAGAACGGCAATGCTGCGGCCATTTAGCGCTATATATTAGTTCAAGGTGCTTCGATGATCTAACATCTAAAAAATCCCATCAAAAATATACTCTAAAATGAAAAAATACCTGCTTGCTTCAATGATTACGTCAGAATACAAAGGCGATCGCCGAGAGAGCGAGACGAAACGTATTATCGATCCGTCTCCTCCCCCCGGCATCTTTTGGACACTCGACTAACAACTTTTGGATCCAAAAATACATTTGCATCAGTAGTGTGCTATTATTCGTTATAGTAATATAGAGATCACTTCCAGGAAACTTTCCATCGATCCCGCGAGCCGATAGACGGCGCGATCCGGCCCGCCCCGCGATACAAAATTTATATTTACTTTTACACGTTTGCTTCGCCTCCTCTCACCATATATCGACGATCCGTTCTCCCTTCTTCGAACGTGATGCCGCGATTCACGACGAATCACGAGCCAACCACATTATCATCAACATCCTCATCATTATAATCACCCTCAGCATCAGCATCAACATCAACATCAACATCATCAACATCATCATCATCTTCTCTCCCCGATCCATTCCTTCAATCATCATCGACGCATCCTTAGTAAAGTATTCGCTCCTTACTTACTTACACAGCGCACATCATCACTGATACAGCGTAATGCACACGACTTTTAAATATACTAAAATACGCTCATCACGTACGTTCGCTCTAGTAAGCATCGCACGCACTCTAGGAGTCTCGACGATGAAAAGGCTAAACAACTAATTAGTCGCTTTGTCGCGCTATTATGAGTTTCCCCCAGACTGGCTTCGCGTGCTGCCGGCGAGGAGTTTCCCGTCGTCACGCACCGAGGACCGTCCGCCGCAAGGACGTCTCGCGTCACTTCCTCGCGATCGTTACGGCGAACAATTCTCTCTCGTGTGAGGAGCGTTGTAGATTTTGCGCGCGAAAAAAAAAAAAAGCTTTCCGGTGACTTGCGACCTCACTGACGAGCCCACACAGCAGCGTCGGAGTCCGGTAATTTTTTTTTTTTTTTTTTTTCCCCCCACGTCGATTTAACACTCACCGTGTTAATCTTCTATCACTTTCCTTTAAGAAATCTTTGGCATGCGAATTTTTGGAATATAAACCTATCTTGTTCCGCGGATCTCCTGATGCTTGGCTAAATGGAATCGAAGGCCGTCCACAATAGTCGAGGTGCAATTTAAGGTATTCGAGAGTTAATCGCGAGTTGATTGCGGGATGTATAAAAATTATCCGCCCGGCGTGAACGCTCGTCGCTCGACACTTGTCGCGAGGCCAGTCTGACGGAGCACGGCACCCGCGAGCGGCTTTTCCTCCGGCGACGATCCCGACGTGTGCGTTTCAGGCTCGATCAGGATAGTCGAGGTAGAGAGAAAAGAGGAGGGCTTCGATCGTAGGATATGCTGGATCAGGATCGTCCGCCAGAGTTTTGATCGTTCCTGCGATCGACGAAATGATCGCGTGGTCGCGAGAGCCGTGCTCTCTTCAAGGGCAGAACGTCGACCCCTCGCACACGAGAGTCTCTCTCCGAAAATCACAGTCGTATATATAACTATTTTATTTCTTCTTTCTTTTTTGTATTTTCGTACCTTTTATCAGTTCTGTCTCTCCTCACTCTCTCTCTTTCTCTCTCTCTCTCTCTCTCTCTCTCTCTCTCTCTCTCTCTCTCTCGCTCTCCCTTTCGCTCTCGCAAACTTTTGATTTAACCATTCATCAGCTTCAACTCTCACGCCTGACTTTTTCCTTCTTTCCACTGGCAGATCCGACGACGCAATTCGCGGCGATTTCACGCCGGTACCGAGACGATCTTTTTTTTAGAAACGAGCTTTTTCGAGATCCAGGTATGATTATTATTACTATGGATAAATACGCTAAAATCAGTTCAGACTATCAATCCTTTTATTACAAATATATATGTGTATATAAGTCAATACTAATAAAAAACAAAAAAAAATTATAGCAAAATATATACGAATTAAATTATCATTTATATCTCTCGAAATCATATATATGACTTTTGTTCAAGTTACGATCCTTTTTATTAGTGACGATAAAACTGTGGATATGTAACATCGATGCAATATTTCGATGCCGCAATCGATCTCAGATTGTTCACAGCTTAGCACCAGATTGACATTGAGAAATATACGATCAATCTCAGCACCAAAGTCGGAACGTGCTGCGAATTCCGACGACCGTCACACGCAAACTCTCGATTGCGAATCAGAAGAACAGGCGAGCGATCGAGTTCTTTGCAAGATGCGGAAAGACGCGCACCGCTGTCCTCGTAGCACTCTTTCACTCTCACTCTCGTTCTTTTCTCTCTTTCTTTCTCTCTACATCTAATTTCTGCTATGTGGAATGTATAAAAAAAGGATATTCGCGCGCCTCTATATCGAATTCATCGCGATCGAGAGACTCGCTCTTGATCGCGATCGCTAACTAACCGTCGTCGGTGATGACCATGCTGAAACGGTAAGTTATCGAAATATATAATTTTAACGTACGGGGGAGGGGGGGCATCGCGTTTCGACAACAGAATAATCGTCTTCTTTGACAAACATGAAAGAAGAGACGAGAGAAACAATCGATTAGTTAATTTACCACGCGAAATATTTGTTCATTAAGTTTAAGTTGCTTAATAAGTTTGCTGTTAATCAATTTAATATTATTTAGTCGTTTATTTTAAGTATTTCAGGAAAAAAAAAATATTACAGATACGTTTTAACACATTTTGGAAAAACCATTGGCTATTCTATAAATAGCACGATCGCTTTAAAAAATACAGACAGAATTCCTCGAATAAATATTGCCACAAGCTCAAAACATCCTCCCGTGTTTTCGCAAGTTATATACTCCGTAATTCTTGAAAATATCGTCTTAGAAAAATAGTTCATTTTTCTCTTAAACAAGTGATTTCAGTATATTTATTTTTCTTATGTGTATATATATATGTTATCAAATGTAATATTATTTCGATAGACATAATCGATAGATGAATTGCAAATCAGTGATTCTTTTGCTCTTCCTTGCTTTCTTGCTTATTTACAATTTGGCAATATTCGTGTTACAATCTATCAAAGATAGTACATCGTTATCACTATGGATTGTTAAACGTTACTCAATCCAACAGATATGGAAGTAAAAAATCAGTGACATATACACCTCTTAAATAAGTAACAGAAACAAAAAGAATCTCGTTGCCTTCGCAACTTTGTGTGTTAGGTGTTTAAAATATTTCTCGTAAAAACCCAGGCTACGAAAATATCGTGGCAACACTTATGCGGGACAATATAATAATAAATGTCACATTGTGTGCAAAATAATTCACAAATATAAAAATCCTTCGAGCCACGTGCTTTGAGCGTGCGTCCCGCGGACACGCGATTAAAGTCGCACGAGAGTTCTGAAATTTCGTAGATGCAACGGCATAAGTCAGCCGAGTAATCGTTCTATATATTAATCTCATTACCTCGTTCATCGATCGAGCGCCAGTGATATTTCCGCGAATTGTGTATCTTTGCTTGTCAAAACACGCTTGCCCCACTTTATTATGTTAAAAAAAAAAACTTAAGACTTCTACGCTCACTACGTCACTACCTCCTTCTTGCAACTCAAAATTCGCGATTCGCGACGGGTGTAAATAAGAATAATTAGACACGTACGAGTGAAATCACTACAAAAGACTCGAATTACGAAAAAAAATACCGGCGCGTTCGCTGGCAAAAGTATTTGGAATGCATGGCACTACCACAGACACACTTCTCGACGACGACGTGACGTAAACTTATGGCGTTATCTCGGCGAAGTGTCGCTTAAAAAATTAAAAAAAAAAAAAATCATCGCGAGCCGCAGAAGATTCAGAAAAAAAACGATCCGTGAGGAGATTCTTCGCAATTCTACAGAAAACGGCTCGCGATGACGTGCTTCGCGATCGGCACGGCACTGACTATACTCGTCATCAAGGACGCGATTTAAGCGGAGGTAGAGATACCGGGTACTTGAGATGTCCTGGTCGAACGCGAAGGGAACGTCCTCGCGGACGATTTTGCCGCGTGTGCAGACACCGTTCGCGGAGAAAAAAAAGAGAAAATAATCAGACTCTACGACACTAGGCTATGTCAACTACCCGTTCGAACAGGTCACGGTCCGTTTCGCACGCGATCACGGTACCTTCTGAAAGTCCCGGTGATCCGCGAAGAGGCTCTCTCCCGTCGCGCAAAGGCGTTCAACGACGGGCGTCGTCGCTGCGCGTCCCAGGGGAAGACGATCTCGTTCAGAACGAGATCTCAAGTGACCCAGACGTCTCACGTACGCGGAAGGAAGAAACAAAAAATTTTTTTTTTCTCTCTCTCTCTAAAAAATGTCTGGACAAGCCGTGCAGCGTTGTTCCAAGTGGCAGTGCGAAAGGCTTCTTGTCTGTGGGTGGCACTCGTGGGTACCGTGATCGCGCGACGCATTCCGCGACCGATTATTCCGAAAAGGGGGATGTACACATATATATATCGACAAAGTATAAGGAAGGAGCGCTGGGGGGGAGGGGGGGAAGTGAGATACAAGAGGAAAAAGGGGGGAGGGGGTATGTTTCTTGAGCACTCGGTATCATTTGCTCCTACGGACGTTCAGGCCGGACGAGGACTTCGGTACAACTAAATCACTTGTGCCATCAAAATATTAACTTTAATGAAGCAACCAACAGCAACAGACATTCACATACGAGGAAAAAAGTAACATACACAACATCATCTCATACTACTACAACAGATCACGCGGATTCTCGCGCAGCACGATCGGAAACAAGGGTCACTCAATGAATTGAATTCAGCAATCTTGCCGATCTTTCGCACTCAGTCTTCCTTTTTCTTCCTCTCTTGCGCTCTCTCTCTCTTTCTCTCCCTCTTTCTCTCGTTTTCTCTTCCTCACTGGCCACTCATGCCTCATTTCGTATAGGAAAGTGATACTCTTTTGTATGCGCGTAAACTCGACGATTCTAAGCATCGGTGGCTATCGATTCAAAATCTACTGCACATCGTTGAGAAGCTCGACGAAGCTTTACAACGAGTCACCATAAGTAAAAGATTCTCGTTATTCTCTCACACATACATACATACACATACTTATTTTACTAAATCTTTCATTCACGTACACGCGCTCTTTTTTTTTCTTTCACTCTCTCTCTCTCTTTCTCTAATATCTATCATGCTATCACTTTATTTCGGAAATATTCTCCCTGAGTCTCTCGCTCTCGCTCTCCCTCACTTGTACAAATACTCTTCATCCAACCTCTCTTGGTGTTCCTGTCGTGCTCCTGGTGTCTCACTCTCTCGCATCCTCTTCCATTCATTTTCTCTTACGATCATCGTCCATCGAAGTCGTCCTCGGGGTTTAATCTCTCAATCATGCGGACAGAAGCCGCAGGCTCGTTTTTACCACCAGGCATACTTGCAATCGGAATCGGCAGGCTTCTCACATTTGGCCTTAATTCATTCATCGGCAACATCCACTTGCACTCCTCATCATCCGTTGTCTCAGCATCCGGCAGACAGGTACTTATTCTTTTTATTCTCTCTTTGTCTCGCGCGCGCGTTTTCTCTCTCTCTCTCTCTCTTTCTCTCATTCTCACTTTCTTTCTCTCTCGCTTTCTCGCTAAAAGTCCCTTTCTCTCGGTTCATATGGGCTGCGCTCGACGCCGATATTATATCGATAAAATACCGTCGCCAGATAGGGACACGTGCAGACTCATCACCCTATCTCGTCATCATCGCTTCGGAACTCACGCACATCCATCAACTCGCATCATCCGCACCATCCAATCTTGTTGTCTTTGTATTGTGTTTGATAGCTTTCTAGTCAAATCAAATTGCACGACAGTACAACCGTGGGGTGATCTGTAAACAACAAAAGCGAGCCAAATATCAGTCACCGTCGCTCATCGGTGCTCTGTCTTTTTTTTTTTTGTTTTTTTTTTTTTTTTGTTTGGGGAGGGAGGTTTCGGGTAGGCGTATTAAATCACGTACGAAAAAAATCCATGGTATAGAAAACAACGCTACGAGAAGGCAGCGCATTCCTGACGGCGCTGAAACAATTTTTACAATGCACTCACATGCTCACGTACACGCGTGTTCTTTCTCTCTCTCTCTCTCTGCTCTTTTTTTTCTTCCGCCCTCCCCTTTCTTTCCTCCTCTAACAGTCCTAACTACGGTCCTACCCTCACTATAGAAAAAAAAAACTTGTCATTAAACTGCGACGGGAGACTGTACGATGACCTAAACGGTTAAATATGCATGACAAAGACGGAGTCTTCCGGAAGCCGAAAGGAGAAGAACGGCAAAAGTAACGAAGGTGAAGTTACTCGTCGCTCTAATAAGGATACGAACTCAGATCCGAATCGGAATACGAACTCAAAATAAAATGAGGTGTTAACGCGCCTTCTTAGAATGAAATTAAATCACGGAAAACGCGTTGCGAGTGACTGGGCGCGGCACTTACGTGTCAAGAGAAATATAATGAAGCATTACTTACCAACTGGACGTAACATTGGCGACAGTTTTGAGTTTTCGAATCTCCTTTGCAGCCCAGCTCGCCAGTTGTTTAGTTTTGTGAGTGCGTGACTTCCTGCCTTTGAGCAGCAGGTCGTTGAGCGGTTCGGTGTCCACCATGGGCAGCAGTTTCACCCCGAACACTATGACGAGATCGCCCAGGAGGCCGACCGCGGCCGACACGTTGCCCTCGGAATGCTCGCGGTCCTGCGCTATCGAGGTGATAAACTGTATGATGAACGGTACGTGCGGCTCGATGAGGGAGATCTCGCCGTCCGAACAGTTGTTCGCGTCACCGCGGAGACCTTGGACTATGCCGGTGTAAGCCTCGAGTACGCCCTCGCGCAATTCGTTCAAATAATCGATCATGTCGTAATCGCTCCTGTCTACGTTGGCCTGCGACGCCTGCATCAACGTCTGCAGTACAACGTCCAGGTATTTCTTGAACTGCGGACCGATGCTCATAGCGATGTCACCAAAGGCGGAGAAGATCTGCGGCTTCACCGAACGATGTACAGCGTTATTGCTGAGATTCTCGAGCAGCAGAGTCATGATTTCGTCGCAGTGGGGCAACATCTTGCCCTTAAGCGCGCGACAGATGTCACCAGTAAGACCAACCGCCGCACAGCACACCTGGTATTCGGCGTGATTCTTTAAGCCGAGGCAGAGATAGGGCTTGAAGGCCTCCATGTACTTCAAGAAGCCGTCGCCTAGCACTTCTACCAAGGTCGATACAGCCATAAGCGCGTCCTCTTGAACTCCGCCCGATTTGCAAGAATTCGAGCTGAACATGGCCAACAAGGCAGTCATTATTACATCGGATATCTGCGGTGCGTCCTCTGAAGTAACTTTGCGCAGTACGGACTGCAAAGTTGCGCAGAGCAACGATTGCAGATCGTTATATTGAGCGCGATCAGAATGGCTTTGTATGTGCGATTCCATCTGCAGCACCTGTTGCAGTCGTTCGAGTATCACCATGGTGGTCTTCTGCACGGTCACGTAACAATCTCGTGGAGAATTCTTCACCATTTCCATTAGAGCCTCGTAAGCGGCGGATCTCAGATTTGCCTGCGCCCCGTCTGGTCTATCCGTCGTCTCCAAAAGTCGTTGAATGATAAAATCAAAGTATTGTGACATGCAATATGTTTCTGGCTGATTGCCGTCTTCCGCCTCGGCAGACTCGTAACTTGCCTCTGCTAATCCTGTGAATGCCCAGCATACATTTGCAGCAACTCGCGGTTCTGCTTTCAATCCGTTCACCAAAGACTCCAATAACGGTTTCAGGTAAGTTTCATTGATTGCGGCATCTGGAATCATCTCGCATATACGGCCGAAGGTCCATGCGGCGGTATCGCGCACGACCACGCTAGTGTCGTACATCAATTCGATGAGAGTGGGCATAGCTTGTTCCACCAGCGGTTTCAACGTGGCGGGCTCCAAACCACCGAGAATCGAACCAAATGCCATCAATGCCGCATCTCTGTACCTCCAATCGGGACTCTTGATATTGTCTTTGACAAAAGGAAGAACGAAAGGAACAATAGATTCCTCGCAGCAACTTGACAGCAGCATCAAGCAAACTCCCGCCGCTTTCGAAGGGTTCCAATCATCCTCGTCATCAAATTCTTCCTGTTTGGTTAATTTTTTCATTAGCACCGGTACTAAGTATTGTAGAGCTCCTTTCGCATAATGGCGTGAGACTTTTGACGGCGGACGGCCTCCCTCCAATGCTTCTCCTTCTTCCATTGATAAATCAACTTCCTCGTCAGACACGTTCGACCAAAATTCAATTCCTTGAAGTGCTACTTCGTCGGTTTCGGATTTCATAGCCTCCAAAGTAATCTGTAACAAATTTATTTATAAATTTATATATCCGCTATCATCTTTTTGAAATATTTCGAAAAAAAACAATCTAATTTTCTAAATAATAATGAGTTTTTTAATATTTTTTCACATCTGTCGAATATGCATCACTTACAGGAAACAGTGCTGGAGCCATATATGGTTCCATGTATTGATAATACAGTGACATAATTTTCACAAGACACTGTAATGCAGCTACTCTGATTTGGGTATTACTGGATTGAGTAGCCTCACACACTACTTCCATTATGAAGTTTCGCTCTGTCTGTAAACAGAATTAAAATGTCAAAACGATAGTTGCTTATTGCACGGACTGTATCGCAAACACCAACCTCCTTTTCGAAATTTCCTTTCGTGAACTCCAAGGAATTGTAAAGAGCTTTTGTAGCTGCTAATCGAACGTGATTCGATGTGCTGGAACCCTTCATGCCATGAATAATAGCAGTGAGAATCTCGTTTGATTGCGATACCAGTACTTCACTTTCAATTTCTTGACAGATATATCCAATGGTTTCTAAAGTAGCCTCCTTCATCATTTCGGTACTAGTTGTGTTAGCAACATTACTGACTAACAATGGAATTAATTCGCTCCATGACCCAACAGGTAATTCGGCAACAGCAACATATGCGACACATTGTGCCGCGGAACTCGGCCTATTGTTCTCCGTTCCCAATGCTCCTAAAATCTGCAAGATACACAAATTATACAATAAATAAGAATTTTCATGATGTAACAAAACACAAAAAGAGGTAAGTCTTCTTACATTTTTCTTAATGTATTCCCTTGTTTCAGTAGGGATGGTAAGCCAGCGTTGCTGATACTGGAACTTCATTTCAGGATCCTTGGAGGTAAGTTGGTTTTTGAGCTGTAGACCCGCAGCCATACGGGCGACGGGGCTCGCGCCGACTGTGACCAGCACAGCGCTGAGTCGTTGCACGAATTCATGCTATAAAACACATACAATTGCAATATTTAGAATAATCACTGATTTTTGCTGATGCAACTTTAAGCGTCGTTTTACTCACGAGATTGGCATCAGCCGCCTGCTGTAGAAAATTCTGCGCCGCCACCAACTCATTTTTATCTGAAAATGCGACAAACACATATTAGTCGCGCCCGCCGAGATAATCGCGGGAATTATAGGTTAGACAAGCGCGAAGCGCTTCGCAATGCGTGTCGCGAATAACGAGGTGCAGATGCAAGCAACCGTCACGCAGGACAATACTTTTCCGGCGACGAACAAAGCGCCTAGCAACAGCACGACGGGGCGCGATATCGCGCGTAACCGTACGCGAAACGACTCTCAATGTCGTCCGCGAGGCAACGACAACGAACGCGCCTTTGGAAAAGCACGGGGGGGCTGGGAATTCGAAGACGGCAACTGTATTACAACAATTCCGCTGCAGCACGAATAGCGACGCGCGAGCGAGTCTTGGCGATGTATTCTCGCGAGCTCCGGAATCATTATCGCGCGCGAGCAGATTGCGCTTCAGATCGAGATGTTTCGAAGACGCTCGACGAAAAAAATGGAACGCGCGGGCCGGCATCCGTGACGTCGACCACGGCACGCTGGCGTGACGATGGCTCAACACTCACCCGATGAGACGGTCCTTTCGAGAACCTGAATCAGTTGCAATGTCGTTGGATCCATCTGCATGATTAACAGTGGTTTGCTCTCGTCTACGGCGTGATCTAGTTGCGAGTCCCGTCGTCGGTGATTCGACGCGAGGATATTTACGCCTATTCTTTAGTACGAAAGTTCTTGTCGCGACCGGCGGACATCCACATGTAGCCACCACCGACTCAACTGCTTCGATATTCCCTCCCCCACCACTCTACCGTCCACTTCCTGTTGGCGGACGGTTCTCGCCCTCTCTCTCTCTCCTCCGAAACTCACGACGCGATTGATCGCTCGCTTTCACTCTCTCCACCGTCGGGCGCTCGCTTCCACAACGTGCAGCGTAGTGATATTCGCACCTTTTGATATTCTCGCGCACGCTGCACACGAATTCCGAATTCATCGAGGAAGAACGCGGTTTGCTGCTAACAAGCACTACAGAATCGACACGATAAATATCTCAGGCGCGAAATTATCATCGTATTTCTCTATTGTTTTTCCATCCCGATCGTGTAATGTTTCCACAAGTGTGAACTATTTTCTTGGCGCGTTGGAAACTACGCAATACGCATGCTCCAACCATTACTCACGCCATCTGGTACTGTTGCGAAGCAACTACATTAGATGCGCACCTGTGCGCAGAATTTCTTATCATGTTGGTGGGGGTTTTTTGATTTTAGAGTACGCATTCCAAGTATAAGTTTTTCACGTGAAAAGGTCAACTGGAAGTAAGCTGCCAATTCAATTTCAAGAGTCGAGTTTCTGAACTTTGATAAACCTACAAATCTACAATGTTTTCGTACGTATTTCGATTTCTATCGATAATAAATTTACTTTTTCGAAGATCTGAAATCAATATTTCTGGAGCTTCCGCTCAAATATAAGATTCGCTTTACAATTATGTACATATTACATTATTTATTGATACTTTATTAATATATGCTCCATTTATTTATGAAAATATAATTTTAGGATTATGTTATAAACAATATCGTACTATCCATCGAAAGTTCATTTATTTTCGTGTAGCTCGCTTATTGATAGATCAGCATTATCCCTCGCGATTGTACACATTTATTTGTTGCCGAAGAAAATACTCGTTAACAAAATTCGCTACGTAGAAAAGCATCAGTGTTTGAATCTTGATTGTTCATTGGCGTATTTAAATTCTAAAACCGGTGCAACGTGTTGAACCTATGACCAGATGTACAGGATCTTTCAAAGGCAGGAAGGTGATGAAAAGCCGACCTTGAACTGAAAAGCCATCGAATGGGCGAGCTGTTATAGTAAAGTAGGGGAAGAGCAGGGTTTGACTGAAGAGCGTGAAAAACTAGTCGACATTGATCGCTTTAGTAGATTTAATGAAACGATATACAGAATACATTTGCTTTCGTAATGCATCGCAACGCATTCTCGCGTGCCTTACCATCTATATCACATGTCAATTTTTTTTTATTTATAAAATATAATCGTTACAATTTTTTTTGTTCTCACATCTTGCCTTTGAACTGTCTCTTCGTCATATATATCGAAAGTATATATTTATATGTATATATATATATATATTTATTTTTATTTATATATAATATATTCATTTATTTATATATATATATATCTGTATTTATATATCTATATATATATTTATATTTTATATATATGTTATATTATTCCAAGCGAGAGGGAACTGTATTGTGGCTCGGCACAGAATTAACAATGAATCAGGCCAGAAAGAAGGTTTTATGAATGTGCATGCGCGCGTGTATATATGTGTATGTCAATATTCGAGTATGATATTACACAGTGACATATTCACGTAATATTACGCATTGCATCGACGGTCGTATGAATGAAAAATCGGCAATCAGGACCGAAAAATATTTTTCTCTCACGATTTCTTAATTGTCCAGCCGCTGAAGTTACACCTGCTACACACCTATTTTCTCTCCTATTTTTTTTTATATTTTTCACTCATCGATCGCGTAATTGCACAGCGAGATTACACGATCTCGTGATGCAATTAATTGTCAATTTTGTCTTTTCAACTCAACGACCGCCGATACGTCGACATTCCGTTGTTTCCTTTGGCTTTCCCCGTTTCGCCGCGCGATTAATGCATTCGATCATTTGCATCGGATAAAGTGGAGCACTTATGAGAAAGAGGGAGATGGAGAGAGAAAGTAAGATCGATGCCAGGATCGAAAGATTTAGTGCTTTCATCGTGAATTGTCTAACGACACTTACGTGGACGTTTGGCTGCTATTCACATTACCTTTCTGTCTGTGTAGACGTGTTTGTTTGTACTAATTTAGTAGATTTATTTTCGGTGCAACATTCATCCTTCGCAGTGCATATGTATGTGTCTAGCGCGTGATAGTACATTTGTCGTACATTTATAAACACGATCTTTGGCCGAGCGTGCGGACGTTCGTAGGACAGAGTGAAGCAGTGAGAATTAATCAAGAAATAAAGAAAATTTAATGTCACGCTCAAATAAATTTATCATCTTATTTGTCGAAACGTGATTATTGATATGCAGATTATAACAGTTTATTCGATTGCCAAATTAGAAATTTATGCACAGTAAACTGTAATCCGAAAATTATACTTTCAAGCTAAGATTTGCAAAATGATTGCGAAGAAATTAATTATGTCCTCATTTTCAGTTAGTCGAAGGATAAAGTTAGTTTGTGTGATTTTTATTTTAATAGAGGGCATTTTTATCAATGATAGTGAAAAATATACGTGGACTAAAAAATTGACACCGAAACAATTAATTCTTCTTCAAAATGATAGAGAGAAAGCTTAGTAACTCGCATGAAGAAAGAGTGCTGTCAGAAACTAAATCTCGAACTTACTTGAAAAATTTTTTAAATCTTAGAGATTTGTACAGTGCAGCGTGTGACATGTGTTTTCCAACATCGTAATTACCTTTCCGTTCATTTTAACGAAGAATCGTGCGACAATTTCCACATAGTTTTCACGGCGGAACGCCCTGCACACGAACATCCGCCGCTTAACGAGCCAGCAATATGTGTGTGTGTGTGCTCTCGAATAAACTCAGTTGCGACGTCGATATCGAGAAATAATTTATTAACAAAATTTCGGAGAGATTTAAATAATCTGTTGATCGAACATTTATTGCATACATCGATGAAACGGGGAAAAGGGGATAGATTTACAACTAACGGAATTGACTGTTATTTCCTTACAGCAATGACAGATAATCGATTTTTTTTTTTTTAAACAACAACGTCGGGACGATCTCGTTCGTTTCGTCGCGAAGACGACGACCGTACTTGTCACGCCCGAACGATCCGATGTTGTCCTTCCATTTCTCCTCTTCCCTCCTTCTCTCGCGTTTCCATCTCTCACTCCCGCCTGTTCTTCTTATGACATTTTCTCGTAAAAAATAATTCGCCGTAGCGCTGGGTCCAGGGACGATTTTCCGCGATCAGGAGCGGAAGACATCAGTCTCGCGCTTTTTTTTTTCCCACCCTTCGCGCGGACTCTTGTTAAGAAAAAATATATATAGGAACAAAAATACGTCGCTCCGAACGGCCATCTCCCGCTTGACGAGGCCGGAATTCTCTTCGGGGTTTCTGCGAAATCTCGATCTCGGATTTTCCTTTCCGACCGATAACTCCTCTCCCGAAATCTCCTCTGGACTCAACACTTTATTCGCACGGGTATGAAAGTCGATTCCTATATTCGAGGATTCCGCCGAAAGGACGAGGACTGATATGAGAAAAAGATAAGGCGAATCTCCGACGAAGCGTTCGTCCTCGAGGATCCCGATCGTGTTGAAACGTTTCTTACAAATATGAAAAATGATTTCCGTTTTTTTGTTACACTGTGATAGATTGGTGCCAATTGTTCTGTCTGATTTTATCATCAAGTCATCGATATAAAATTTTTTTTTTTTCTTATTTCAGTCATTTTTACCCGCCAGAATTTCTTCCCCGCGCATGCAATTCGCCCACCCAATTAGTCCATTATTAAATACTCATCTTCGCAACGGACGGACGAAAACATTTTATATTTATCGAGATATTGGCTTCTGTACTTCAAGCAACGATATCATATTCTTCTATCTTCTATAATAGAAATATTAGTTATGATTTCTCATAGTTATATCATACGTTCATAAAAAGTGCTTGTTTTTAGAAATTCTAAAGGTAAGATTTTATATCTCTAAAATTGTTCAATTCGTAAAAACCTTATTTCTCGCGTTACAAAATATCCTGACCGAACATTGGCACTAGTCTGGCACTAATCTAAAACGAGAATTTTCTTATTGCTATCGATTTCACGTCACGGATCGGTTTTCCTCAATGAGAACGAACGCTTCTGAAATTTTGTATCCTTCGTGCGATCCCCGCGTGAGGAACGGAGAATCGACGCTCTTGCCCGTGTTATCCTAATTTCGATCGCAAGGGTTGTCCAAGCCTTTTTGCACCCTCGGATCCTCTATTTACCTTGCATTCTCACCGGGCATTTTGTCTTTTGAACACTTGCGCGCGTATTCATCCGCAAACGTAGACGTGCTATTAACAAATCACCTGTTACACGGAGAAACGTTCTCGAAAACGTGACAAACTTTTCTTCTAAAGTAACTTAATTCGTGTATCATGCATCGTGTTTCGCATTTTTGTGACGATACCAAATTTTGCACGCTGGAAACGAAATCGACGGGTCCCTTTACAGAAAGAGTCGTGAGAACATTAAGTGAATTGACTAATTAAGCCGTTATCACTTATCGGTGATTAACATACACATGTTGCTATGCCATATAAGCTGTGCATGCGATATAAAAGCTATTGCGCCGGATATCGGCCAGAATAGCAACGGTGTCCACACTGCGCTCGCTATATATATGATAAATATATTATTACATCAGATGTGTGTGTTATTTTATATTTAGTTTAACTTTGAGGATATCTTGAATATTCTTTCAAATACGCCACGGCAAATATTTCGCTAATAAAAATTTTGGAGTAATGTCTACGGTAATAAAAAAATCAAACCTGTAATTTTCTGTCGCAGGAAATGATCATAATCATAGCGAGCCTAAGTTTTTTTTTTTTCTGGAAACCGTTCCTTCATAATAATTATTAACATGTAACACTATTACAATCATTATAGTTAATCCTTCACGGCCAAAATCGTTTTACAGATGCAATTAAATATCATTATAGTTAATCACATTTTGACACAAGACACGATTTTATTTAAAAATGTTACCCTTTTTTAATTTTCACATTAATTACGTCTCACCTTGTCAAACAAAATGAGAGCTATACCTTTCCGGCCGCAAAGCATTAATTTTCAGTTAGCAAGTTAGAATTGAGAAAAAATGTTCCGAAATATCGCAAAAGCTTTCGGATCAGTTCGCAAAGATAAAATAGGGACAATTTTCATTTCCAGCGATAAAAATAAACATCTGAAATTCTTCCGTGCACTTTGCCATATGCGAGATCGCGCTTCAAAAACACCGCGCGAACGATCGTCAAACGTAAAATATAAAAGACGTTAATTCGGAGAATCACAATTGCAGAGAGCTAATGAAAGACGAGATCGATTCGGATTCCGCCCCGTCCGCGATGCGTCGAACATTTGCGGATACACACGGCTTTAGATTAACACATACACATGTAATTATCATTATCTATTGTGCACGTAATTGTGCAGATATTTAATGCAGTTCTGTGTGTGTATGTATGTATGTATATGTCTGCTTGTGTTTGTCTGTGTCGATCACGGTGTGAGGATAATGCCTGATCTGTCGTGTTACGGAGCTCGGATCGCGTTGCGATAGCGACGGTGGTTATCATAAGATTGCAATCGATTGAGATAACTGCGCTCGAACAAAACAAAAAAGAAGAAAAAACAGATCTCAAGATAAATTCTAAAGAGATAATCAATTGCAGTGATTCTTGAATAATATCTTCATATTCGTATAAGTAAAATAAAACTAGTTATAAATATAAAAAAAATAAAATAAAAGAACAAAATTGAAGATACAATTGAAAAAGTCTTCAAAGATTTTTACATTTAAATATCTATATTATCTGAGGAAACACATTATAAATTTTTGTCCCGCTGCATTGCAAAGTCACTCCCAATCTGCAATCTTACTTCATCTTACGGTACTTAAATGTGGATAAAGTATTAAGATATACATCAAAAACAGAGATACGGTAATCCTGGCGGCGAGGACGCCTACTTGAAGGGACTCGATCAGCATCCTCGGTCGTCTGTCGCGTCAATCGAAGGGCACTGGTGCGATGAAGGACGTTTCAACGACGACGACGGCGAAGCTTAGCGAGACAATGGTAACACAAAGTGGTAGTATAAAGGTAACGCCGGTAACAGTGGTAGTATAAAGGTAACGCCGGTAACAGTGGTAGTAGTGGTAGTAACGCCATAGAGCAGTAACGCTATCAATGAGTAATAGTAAGTATAATAATGGTATAGTAAAGTATAGTAGTTTGTAGTAGTTAAGTAGTAGTAGCGGCGCGTTATATGTATATAAATAGGACATTCTACGTTAGTTTGATTAAAAGTAAATGTCATAACGTAATAGGTAACTTTAAGCCGGGCTCGTCTCGCCGTGGCGCCGGATCAACCCTCTCCTCGCGCTCTTCCGAACGAGGCGAGCCCGTGGTTGTTCGCCTTAGCTTTCTAAAATCACATAAACGCAAGAGTAGTGGTAAAGGGTCGATTGATATCGACCACGCGCCTTGGACGGCGCTCCGATGACGCTAACGATGCCGAGTGCGAGTCTGTTTCGCGAGTGCATGCTTGCGTGAGGGGGAGAGAGAGAGAGAGAGAGAGAGAGACAGCTCTAACGAACCGCGGAATCGGGAATCTGTGAAAGTCCAATGATGGAAATGTCTAAACTATAAGTTGTGCAGCTGTGAAACCGAAATCCATTTATAGGCGCCATTCTGTTCTCGATATCGAAATACGGAATTAAGTTTAAAAAATGCTTTTTACCAAGCTTTTTCTATTAGTTGATAATTTACGGCAAAGCTGTATAGTTTTAAATTACTTCTGAATGTGTGCCTAGTTGTAAAATACTTGTAAAAATGTCTAGTAAATATTTAAGATAATTAATCAAGTACTTGCTGAATTCTTAATACCTCCTTAAAGATTGACGTGTGTAAAACGTGTAAAAAGTGTCTATAAAAATACTACGATTAAAATATATCTAGTAGAGTAGTTTCTCAACTGTCCTATGGTTTACTTTAAACTCATAAAATAATCTCGCCACTCCCAAACTCACTTCCATTAGCATAAATACTCTGGGGACTCGTGTTGCAGCCAGCTGTTTTTTAAATGCATGTAAACTCACGGCAACTTTCGCTTGCTGCTCATTCTTCACCGGTGAATTTCTCTCGATAATGCTGACTGCACTCAATCGTCGATTTTAATTCGAAATTCCAAAACGCACATCATCAGGATAAAGAGATGCAATTGTGATGTAAGACAAAGACGCGAATGAAAATAATATGTTTATCTCGATATAACACAGAATTGCACTGATCACGCACTGACCAATTGATCGCATCTGCACTCGGCATCGTTCGGCCGTCGAGAGAGCGCGACCGACAGTCACATCCTACGTCTACTGTCAAGACGGGAGAGGGTAGTCCACCTCTCCCCGCCGTTGCTCTGATATGTTGCGAATCGCCGATGCGTTTCCCCGCGACGGGCAAAGGTATTGCCGAAGATATTACACATTTGTCCGAGGAGTGGCGGGGTAGACGAGGCGGACTGTAGGCGAACACGAAGAGCCTCGTACAAACTAGGTAGAAAAGTGAGAAAAATTCGCGTCCTCCCGCGAGAGGGAGGAACCCCTCTTGTTCAACCGAGTCCGCACGAAATCTGCTGCAGCTAAAAAGGGAGAATAACAAAATCGCCGCAGTCCGCCTCGCGTACGATGCTTCCCACTCGCGCTCGCCCTCTGCTTGTGCTCGCCAAATACGCGGCAGCGACAGTAGCAGTGCATCTGCTAGTAATAGTAAACCGGCGGGCGATGTCTGATACCCGCCACTCGAGACACCCCGTGTGCATGCAGAGACCTGCGTCCAGGCGTTCTGTACATTTTCGCATTCGCACGTAATACGCATACATCCGCTCGCTCAGTCACACGCGCATTCGTTCACACGCTCGTAACAGGCGTACAACAAACTCTCCCTTATGGTTAGCGTTTCGTGTCTCATCCGCGCGGACAATCTCCGCGCTGCTTTCCCGATCTCTTCCCGCTCGACAAGCCCCCATCGGGGCGTCGTTGAGGACGCCAGTAATCCGCGCGAGTTTTACACTCGAGAAGAGAGTAAAGCTACCGTACGTGTAATACGAACTAAGAAGGATGCAATCAGAAAGAAGATAACGCAACCGCACGGGTTCTGAGAAAGTAATTGTTCTATGTGCTGGGCGAGCCCTAGGCTGCTCGGCTCGGCTTAGAAGGGCAGGCTACCGACGAACATCGTTTCGATCAGGGGTGGCGCCGGCACCAGGTCCTCCAGCTTCAAGTAGAAGATTCGCTGGAGGCCTTGGACCGAGAGACTCCTCAGCTCCGGTATCTTCCCCAGTAGATAGGACAGGTACTGCGACTTCCTCTGCGCCTCGGCGTTATAGGTCACATGATCGCGCAGAGACGAGACTATCTTCATCTGCAACGCTTCCATGCGCTGCGGCTCCTTCAAGCCGTACCTCTCTGCAAGTTCAAAAACGCGGCTTCAGTGTCGAGTCGCGCTACTTTCTCCGAATAATTGTGAATCGCCACGATAAGTTTAAATTTCGAAATTGAATTATTATGAATTAAATGCCACTAATTCGCTATTTTTTGCAAGCAAACGATTGGAAAAAACGATTAAAGTTGCATTATCTTTCATTTAATTTGCTGAGACTATTTATAGGTGTAATGCAATTTCCGAGATTCAATTATTACATTAACAAAAATTCGAAATTAAGAAATATTGATAAATCAATTAAACTCCCAATAATATCAGTCACGCGACCTTCGATAGCTATCCAAATCTGGAAACTGCAATTGAACGCGCCTGTAAACCGCACACCTGCATGTCCGCTCCGCTAACGGATCGCGTGCAAAACGTGGGGTGCATCGTCGTTCCTTTCGTCGGAACATCAATAACTAATTGATTTGCCGGATTAATTATTTATCCCGTGGACAAGCCAGTTTCTGACATAACCCCGATGCCGGTAGGATGAACAGAGTGAAGAAAGATTGAAAATTACTAAGAAAATTGCGAAATGAAAGCTACAATGATCATTCTACAATTGCTATTTTTAATATTCATTACAATTGCAACGATTGCGCACTTAAGTGTGCGATTATTATGGAGAAAAGTGATTTATGTCAAATAGGTTATAATTAAGTACTGACCAGTGACGAGGGTGAGGGCGCATAGACAGGCGAACGCACTAATGTCGACCTCCAAGTAGTGAAGGGCTTTGCAGAAATCGAGTATGCTGTGCAGCCAGTCGCCGAAACTGCGCTGACACTGCTCCAGCGCGAGGACAACGCCGTTGCAGAACACCAGCTTCGTGTCGTCCGGTGTCGTGCGGTATGCTAGCCTGAGCACGAACAGTTCCAGGCTGGCCGATTGGAAGAGCAGTTCCTAGAATCAGATTACATCGCAAAATTATTAACACTCGAGTGAATTATTGATCAAACACAAACGACCGTACTAATCGAAGGCTACTTTGCAGATGAACCGTTTTATGATAAACACGCTGTGTAAAGAAATGCTGTACTAATATTTCACTTCGACGAAACAGGAATCAAACATAGCGAAATCTCCGCTGGTTAGGAGATATTAACAAATTAACGTTTACTGTCCTTCCGAGCAGTCTACCGATCAGCCAACTGGCTAGCCAGCCGCGTCGAAAGCTCGTCAAGACTGACCTTTTAGAAAATGTATGAGCTATCGATCTCTACAACCGCTGTTCCCAATGGATATCGGCCAAAAGTCGATATCTGACCGGCGATATAACAATTATAAGGGCAGTCTATATTTTGATAAGAAAAAAAAAGAAGGACTAATCGCTAATAAGCTTGTTTGAAAATTTCCAGAATTTCATTTAAAAATTGGGATTTGATTTTTGACGCTTTAAAATAAATAACGTCCTGGATTTCGTTTTATTCGCCTCGCAATCTGTTGATAAGCTCACCTGATCTTCCTTCACTAGATCCGTAAAACCGGGGATTTTGTCGGCGAAGTTTCGAATAACGTCGATCGAGGTCGTCAACAGATTGTAGAACTGTTGAATCTTCTCGGCCTCCGTCATAGGAGGATCGCCTGGTCTCGGTTGTCGATACTGCGAGTAATCCAGGCTCGCCTTATCAGGTGTCGTGTCCAAATGGGCGCGAACCAAAGCGGTGATCAGTGAGACCGGTGGGCTTGGTGGGGATTCTTGCGGTGACTTGGGCTTTGAAGGCAATCTGCCTCGCCGGCCTTTCAGAGAATCTGTCCTAACAACCTGTTAAGCAACGCACAACATCGTTTCAATAATCATTTCATGTCCCATTCAAAGTGATACATTTTTTTCACTCATTAAAATAGTTTTTAAAATAGATTTTTAACAGAATAATTTACAACTGCACGGCTTAGCGAAGATTTAATTCGATCAATAAATAATTTCATTATTTAACTTTGAATCTCACAGATAATTGAGCAAAATTATAGTAAATTAATCAGAGCTGATTATTGAAAATACATCATTGAAGATACATCTATAATTTTTGATTATTGAAAAGTTCAATACTTTATCCGAATCACTTTACCGAATATTTCTTGATTTATGTAAACTCTTTGAAATATTTTACAGTATAATAACTTCGAATACGGCGTTCATGTTGCTCACCTCCTTGACCATGCCGACCATGAGGCACTTCTGGAACCGGCAGAACTGACAGCGGTTTCGCCGGCGCTTGTCCACCGGGCAAGCCTTCTCGGCCAAGCATACGTACTTGGAGCCCTTCTGCACGGTCCTCTTGAAGAAGCCTTTGCAGCCCTCGCAGGTGCGCACACCGTAGTGCTGGCAGGCCGCGGTGTCGCCGCACACGGCGCAAAGCTGGCTCGGACTCGGCGGTGCGCGTTCGCCACTGGTGCCGCTTCCGGGCGACGGCGAACTGACAGTGGAACTCGCGGTGCCACCGCCACGCGGCTTCGGAGACTCCGTGCTCCCACTACTGTTAACACGACACAGGACGCGCATTGATCTATAACCCGTCGCTAGTCAGAACAGGAATTCTCCAAAAACTATCGGGTCTCATGTCCTCGGCATGTGATATAAAAAATGGAAATATAAAAGTGGAATTCATTCATTTTTCAAAATTTAAAACGATAAAAAATCTATTATGCATACGAACTTGAATCAGCAACAATAAATAATTTTTTGTTATAAAATTGAAAGCAATAAATTTGAACGCTGTATTGACAAAAAATTAATTCGACGATTAAAAGTGAAAAACAAACTAAACAAACAACAAATTTAACAAGGACGATCTTCCGTTTCTTTCATATTGAAATGTTATAAACCCAAACGAGGAGCAATGAGACTATAAAACTATTTTCACTCCGTGAAAGATCTTACCTTGCCGACTCTGATCTCTGGGTAGGCAACGACGCCCTTCGCGACCGAGTGGAGCCGATGACGATGCTGGTATCAACATTGGGACAGAGATCGGTAGGAACTACGGGAGCGGCGACGCTGGCGATGGCCGACGGTGCCCCGTAGACCATGTGTGGCACGGTGACCGCCACACCGTAGGATGGATCCTGTCGATGGTTCGGCGCGACCGCCGTTGCCGGAGTGGGCGCCGATTCCGTGGAGAAATAACCTTGATGATGATGCGGCGGGGCTTGCTGCTGCGGATGGTGCTGCGGGTGGTGGTGGGGGTGCTGCTGCTGTGGCTGCTGCTGCTGCTGGTGCTCGTGGTAGGACACTGAGAATTCGGTCGGATAGTGACTGGGGGTGCAGGAATATACCGGGCTGTCGTAACAATCATCGTCCATCTTGATGCCGAGGCCCTGGAGCTCCTGTCTGGTGTATCGCTGCACCGTGTAGGTCTCCTGGAAGCTCGGCAAGGGTGTAGGACTGCGAGGAAACAAATTATTACACTTCATAAGACTCGTGTATCTTGTAGATATTATATTATGCCAGTAATTTTCAGAGATATCGACTTAATTGTAATTTTATTGTGAATTGAGGATATTGTATCAATATTGTGGGAATTGTTTTTGGTTTATTGACTAATTTATTTTCTTTAAAACAAGTAGGTTAAGTTAAAAAATACGGATGATTATAGCTGTTTTCTCGTCAACGGTCGCGGACGTTTTCTCTCGAAAACGAGAGTTCGTCATCGCCGGTCAAAAACCGCTCAAAAACATCGCTGTCCTCGTTAAGAAATATACGCTGGTCGGATTAACATAAACCGTCGATTCGCCTTTAATACGACTCGGATCGACGTCGATGTGCGAAATATTATTCTTCCATAATATTAGAAATTTGGGTAATTTGCATACCTGAGGGAATCGGCTTGGATGTCCTCGGGAAGGGGTGGGGGTGGTGGTGGCGGTTGCGATGGCTGCTGATGGTGTACACTTTGAGACTGAGCAGACTCGTCGACCGAAGGCACGCCTTGCGGATTTCCAAGCTGCAGTTCTGGAAAGGGATCCAGCTCCTCCGGCAAACTTCCGGCATCCGTAGGATCCGTGTACGGAGCACTCAGCAGATCCGCGAAACTACCACATCCGAATGGGCTCTGTAATAAAACATTACCAGCGATTTATAGAGCAATGTCGTGCAATAAAACGTGATTGTAAGATAAAACGATATAAAAAAAAACCAATCAAATCAAAAATAAATATTCGGAGTGATAATTCATAATATTTAGCGTACAAAAAAAAAGAAAAAGTTAGACGGAAACAATAGAATTTCAATAGAAACATAAAAGTAAGAGTCATAGAAATTCAAACAATGCAGTGATTTATTTATTATACAAATTTTAGTGTTAAACGGGAAATCTCAGTAGGAAAAGCTAAAAGACGGCGAATAAAGAATACCTGCGTCGCACGAGTGACGTGAGCCAATTTGAACACCATATCGACATGAATCTTGCGAGTCTTTCGCTTTCTAATTACATATCGTATGAACGAGAATTGACTATTAACTTTAAACGCCGCCGTTTTCCGTCGGCGGAGACCTCACGGTCTCCGGAGAGCCGTGCGAGCGGCAAACCGAAGCACCAACTGCAAGGCGGAAACATTGTTCGACCACAATTGCGAGCCGCGGCGTTGAGACATCGACGTACAATCGAGGTGCGCAGTGAGGATGTTCGAAAGAGGATTGGACGGGCCAGGCTCGATCGCGTGCTATCTATAAGCTAGCGCTCGATAGAGGCTTAGAAACCTTTCTCTCTCTCTCTCTCTTTCCATGCACTTTCCCCCTCTCCTTCAATCATTGATAGTCGATAGTCGATGGGCAGTAAAACACTACATAAGCAGTTAAATATTCGCACGGTAATGGGATAATAATAAACAGCGATCGGTGTTGATACACTTTGCAAATAGACTCAGCGGGATATCATGCACGTTACAAGATCGTAATGAATTACTTAACTGGCCATGAAATATTCAAACGGCAGCCGCTCATTCAACTTTCGAAATTAACGATGGAGATTTATTACCCTGCAATGCTCGAAGGCAATCCTCGCGATCGCGCAATAATACTTTCCTTTCCGCTTGTGAAACACGTTCGTCAAATTTTGTAAAATTAAAGTCTTTAAACGATTATATCAATGACACATTCCTGACAAGCATGTAAATTAAATTCCGATAGTTCGACATAAAACTCATATTAGATGTCACATAAAAAGTATCATTCTTGCGATACCCGCAATTTCACTAATTCGATGCAACGTTATCTTCGCGTCGTTTAAAATAATAGTTATATTCTTCGATCTTGATTAAAAAAAAAAAAAAAAAAATGCTGCAGGATATTCTACGGCGGGTGAGGCGAGTCGAAGGATAGCGCCGCGAGAAGAAAGACGGGGACGGCCGAGAAGGGTGGATATTCAATTTGCGAGTGCCGGTTCCGCTTCGAGCTGACATTTCGCTCATCGCTCCCTCGAGGACCAGCGATCGAAGCCTCGTCCTTACAGACCGTGAATAAATGGCCTGCTAAACGGCGTTCTAAAAGCGCCCCTTCCTCCACTATCCTCTCTATTTCTTTCCGCTAAGCCGTCGAGACAGCGTTCCCCGTTCATTTCGCGGCACGTTCTCGTTTTAGCGGTTAATTGGCCGCAACGCTGTTTCATCCGCCATGGAAGTACGACGAAAATCGAGGCGCGGAGACACGCCGGAGAAAGGAAGAGGGAAACTGGCAGAACGGCATTCAAGTGTATGGAATGCAGATAAGCGCGATAAGCGTGATAAGCGCAGATGACGATCGTAGAAATGTGGGAAGGTAGATCTTGTGGCCGGGCCAAGTGCAATCGCCGAGAACCCAAGAGAGCCGATAAGAATTGGATTAATCGCTGGATAGCGATGCGATAATTTCGAACTGGTCGCGCAAAGACGAGTTTATCGGTGTGAGAAAGAATGGATGGCAATATTTCAATGATAATGTGCCACTCGGTAGTAAGGAGCGCCGGCTTTTGATCGTTGTTGCGATGAAAAAAAAAGAAAGAATGATGAGAGAAAGGGAAATCCACCGTTACGATGTTGCAAAGAAGCAACAAAGATCGATCGCAAGAAAGCGAAGAGCAATAAATTATGAAACTTGATATTATTTTTTAAACAATTTCTTCTTCAGTCGTTCTTCAAAAAATACTTGATTCCATATAAATAACATTAGATTTGAATTAGAATTTAATATTGAAAATTACACGATCCTAAAAATTTGCCGAGAAAAAATATGCGTTACTAATAAAAATCTTTTTTTACACACACACACACACATCAACTGTAAATTACTTAAAAAAACGAAACGCTATTCCTAGATTCACCTCTATAATTTGAAATATTACACATCCACATTTCCCATAAGACCTTCTTGGAATTATTTATGAGAGACGAGATGAGATGAGATATGAGCGTTTATACGGACGAATATTATTACGCAAAATTACAACTTATGTTGCATCACGGCGACATGCAAGCGCGAATCGTTTAAGCCGACCCATTCAGCCGATGCAATTTTATATTCGCAAGATTCACAGTGCAGACCGCATTTCAGAATTAAATGTATCATCAAGTTTTATTTCGCTATCAATTATTTGTTAAGATAATCACTCCATCTTAATTTTACCTCCTTCGGTGAATATTTTCAGAATTGCGAATTAGTTTTGAATTTTCTTGCAGACAAGTGCATTATGATAAATTAGAATAAAAAATAGAACTCACCTGCGTCTGCAAAAGAAGCATGCTTGATGCCACCGTAAAGGCGGTCGTGGTCGTGGTGATAGACGATTGATTAGTACAGGCGAGAACCGGAACGGTAGCGGTCGCCTGACGTTGCTGCTGCTGCTGCTGCTGCTGCCGTTGGCGATGCGGTTGTTGCTGTTGCTCTACCTCGTTGCGAGTAACAGCGACCGCACGCTGGCTACCGTTGCTGTTGTCGCTGTCGCCGTTCGGCGAATGCAGTTGCCCTGCAACAACGGGAATGAATACCCTCAATTAATATACTTTAATATTATTATTGAAGACTGTTTCATCGAGTAAAAAAATCAATTGTCGTTATTATAAATACTAATTAACTAATCAATGCACTTTTGAAACCATTCAAGTGTGCAAAGTGAATTAGTGTGCAATTTAATGTACAACGCGTACGCGCCAATAACATTTTGAATTGATTTTAAATACTGATGAACAATATACGCGTTGCGTATCATCAAATGTTAGCGGGCGTGTTAACAAGAATAACATCATTCATTATGCGCGAAGAGGCAAAAGTGGACTGCAACCTTGTTTCACGGAGCAGAAAAAAAACTTTCTGACGTGTCATTTTCAAACGATATGCCAGGAGGTTGTGAGAATACTTTTCCCATCACAAGAACACAATTATTATTGATTTTCAGCATTCTATCGTTGCATACTGTACTTCCGGCCCTGTTAAGCATAACCCGAGCACTCTCCGACATTTAAATATCCGCTTTGGAATCAGATTCTATATTGTTGTAGTAAGAAAACACCGTTTGCAAAATGTGGAACAAAATATATTCCAAAAAATCTTTTCTTGATTATATCTTTCTTGCGCGTTTCATTATCTTCTAAATATAATTGCATATATCGACGACGAAGCTGCACATTCAACTGCTCAAAACCGAACGTCCAATGTTCAAAAAAATACGTACAGTATCTGCGATACTGTCCGTCGTCCATGGCGATCATGTCTGCGGACCACCGTCGGTCGAAAAATTATACGAATACGAGGACCGCTGACTTCAAGTATACAAATTTTTCTCAATTTTAACAGGCGAGCGAAGGAAGGCTAATCGTTAACGAGAGAAATTTCCGAAGTCACTTTCACTGGGCTCTCGGCTTTGATTTCTCGAGGATCGAGAGATCCTCGGGATCTTATTAATCGGCGGATCACCGTCGTCGACTGAGCGCTTGGTCGCCGCCAGGACGTCCTATATAGGGTGGTCGCAAACACCCCGGGGAGACATGAAATCATTGGCATTTAAAATACTACCACCCCATTCTATACATACAACCGCCCGCGCCCTCCACCCCCATCCCGATTATTATTGTACAATATTATCCCCTGACGGCCGAGGGATAGACGCTCTCATGCCAACCACGACGCTTTTGAGACGGCCCATCGACATCAACTGAACACCACAATTTTCTCCGCATATAATTAATCGCCAGTAATTAGAAAATTTAAATAAAAAATTTTAAATTTAAAATTAATCTAATTAAATTTTAAATTTAATTAGAAAATTTTAAATTTTGCAGATTTTCTCAAGAAATTTTTTCGATATATTTCAATTTATATTACTGCGGAAAATATCGAAGCCTAATCGCGAGAAAAATAATTTGTCCAAATGTGAAATAACATAATTTTTATCATTCTGCCCAATTTTAGTTAAAAAATAAGTTCAACAAAGTCGTAAATATCAATATTCTTACGCTAGTTTTGCATTGAATAATGAACGAATACTAATATATTTGATCTGATCGAAAATGTAAGCATGTTTCGTGTTTAATTACAGTCTTTAATTGAATTATAGTTCTCTTATTTCTCTCGAGCCACTTATCTAATTGTTAGAAGCAGCAGGAAGAGAATCAGCACGTGAGAGCATCGATGATTTATCAAACTAACCGGGAAGGGATTGGAGTAATCTGATACGACAGCCGGATGCACAGCGTCCCGGCGTATCCCGGCCCATCAAGATCGACTCATCGATAGTCACGGGCGCCGCAGTCGCGTTCGATTTAATTTTACGATCGCGCCGCGCCGACGACCACCCACCGCGATCGCGAGGCGTCAATCGTAAACGATTTCACCGTGACGCTGATCGGCGGAGGGTGTGTTATGCGCGTGAAAAAAAAAACGATGATTAGACACAATGGACCGGCTGTTCTGGCGAATTGAACGCGCGCAAGAGGAGGGAACGCGCTCATTGTTATTCGCGAAGCCGTCGTAAAGCGAAACGGAGAAATCAGCGACGTCTTCCGCGCAACCGATAAACTAGCAATTACATTCCGGCTCGGGAATTTCCATTAACTTATCCGTCGTAAGAGCTTGCGTGAGATGAAAATATGTGAGAAACGCGTTATTGAAAACATAAATCTTCAGAATGATAAAAATTACACGCGTCTAAGCACGTAAAAATACAACGCCGTAAATTTTAATTGCGTTCCAGCTGTCAATAAAAGAGAATAAAGCAAAGTCGACCGGATTGAAAGGGATGTCAAAAATGTCCAATTACTAATTGCATCATAAACAACGGTGCAATTAGCGAGGCTCTGACCCGCTCTCGGTGGTCGCGTGCTCCGGAGAAATAAAAACACGCTTGTACGCTTTCGCAGTTATAAAGCACAATATCGTTATCGCCACGCAATAAATAAGTCGATACTAAAAGAACGTCAACTAGTAACGCAATATGTTACAGTTACGGTTAATTACGGCTGAACACCGTTGTGAACCTCGACCGTGGTTATTTTTATATGCAAAAGTGACACTTAACAGCTCGCCTAAGGAAATACTATAAAATTCACAATTTAAGATTACATAAAAGGGCAAAATATGCAGTTACACGCAATCTCGTCTGCGAAAATGAGAAGAAAATAAATAAATGCGCTGCAAAAAATATACCAAATATACATGCATGATTATAAATCATTGTGAAATATGAATATATAAATAATTACCAAATGGGCTAAAAAATTGTGTACCAATAATATCACTGACGTTACAATAATTCTGTGTGAAGACGCCAAATTAAAAAATAAATTGAATTATCAAGTGTATAACTTAATTTTACGAAATATATGCTGTACTTCTGCAAACTCTACGGTTTTCCATTTTATCTAAAGAATAAGACCAAAAAGATAAACTCGAAAATCATTTGTTTCAAATGTTAAGTAGTTAAAGATTATTATTGTATCATTATGAGGCAACACACACACACACACACACACTTTCTTATCGAACGACCTGCCGACTTTCTCGATCACGATCGGCGAATAGAGAGCGCGATTGCGCCCACAGAATGCGTAATGAATCGAATCCAGCACCTGAGATGTATGCGGAAGAACAGAGGGACGGCGGATCGGCCAGCGAGTGCGGCATCGCCGTAGGCAGAGTAAACGCGTGGCTGCAGAGAGGCAGGGTAGGGTGGCAAACGGTTGAGGAAGAGAGAGAGAGACAGAGAAAGAAAAGAGTAGGGCTTAGCCGAACAGAGTGTGCCAAGTGGATTGCAGCGGACTGGTGTTGCACGACCCTCCCACGAACCACGCCTCTCCACGTGCCACCACGTGTATACTCGCTCTCTTCGCTTCGCTCTGCCGGTTTCCTTCTGTGCATCGCCACGTCTCTTCGTCTCCGGCCGACTCTTTCTCTTCTTCATTCTCCCGTTTCTCGGCCGCCGACCTCTCCTTCGATTTTCTTGTCGCCGGTGGAAACGCGAAGATGCGTTTACGCGGAGGAAAGCGACTTCCGTGTTGTCTTGCGTATGATATATGATCCGGCGTAAATCGAATACAATTCGAATGTATTATCATGAAAATAATTTATCAATTTTGACATATCTATACACTAATCGCGAATAAAAAGAAAAAGCCGGTGAAAGTGGCGAAGTATGTGTACACAGAAATTTTATGGCCTGATCCATTTGTTATTCGATAATGACTTTTATCAATTTTGCACTATATGACGAGAAAATATTGTTTATGAATTGTCAATTGAAGAAGAAAGCAACGTTTACATTAGCTCGTATTTTTAAATGTATGCTAATTACAAAAAGAAAACCGCTGCGATATTGCAGGTGGAATAAGATGCAGTCACGCGACGGTTTCTTATTTTAAAGGCACGCCGATGACTTTAACGCGCGCATAAGAGACGACGTAGATACGCGTGTTTTTCGTCCCGACAACTCGATAAGAAACAAATTGGAATTCAAAAATTTGTTAATAACGAATTTAATGATGAATTTAAACCGTGCTGCGTCGAGTTAAGCATTAAACTTTCTCCAATTGGCCGCGAATGGAAAAAAGAATATGCGAACACACGTGTGTGTTTTACGTGTGCGTAGGTTCAGATGAATCTTAGGTGCAGAACACGAAATTATATCCGCATGTTGTAACATTGTAGAAAGGCAGAGAAGTGAAGAGGATAGGAAGACGAGAAAGATAGAGAAACCATATTGTTGAAGATTGCTAAATGAGGGGATCGGTCGTTACTACAAGGATCGCAGCTGTAATTCCGTTTTTCGCTCATGTAGCTATGAGGATAATTCTCATCCTTAGAATGATTCTAGTTGCCATAACTAGTAAATTACCGTGGAGCGGATTATATTTCTGAGAGCTGCGCCAGCGAGCGAGCGAGCGAACGAACGAGCGCGTCTTGAGCGCCGCGTGTTGCGCGGCGAAGAGAAAGGCCATATTGTTGCTGATTACCGAGTAACTCCCGCGAGATTCACCCATTATGCAAATCATTCGGACAATTCTACACGAGCTTACACGCTTCGGAGATTATAATCGGTTTTTCCGTCATTAACGATTAGTTAACGATAGTCCTCGCCGTGTCCGCCGCGCTATCGGCCGGGAGGAAAATGTCCGCGCGTGGAATGCGCGTCCTTCTCTCGATCGATAGAAGCGGTAATTGCCGTGATTCATAAATACTCGATTGCAGCGAAATCGCATTGACCCCCCCGCGGGATATCGAGAGTCAATGATTGTTCGATATCGTGCTTTTATTTTCACGCACTCCGCAACGTAGTATTACGCTAATCCGCGGTGCTCGTAGAGCGTTGGAAAAATATAAGATTATACCATCGTTCGCCGCCATTTACAAATCTCAGGCCCCGCTGGACGGTGGAAATTACGTCAACCGCGTCTGACATTGAGGCACTTGTCTATTACAATTTCGTAAGAAATGGAACTCGCGTCGGAATGTAAAGTAGCAGAAATACCTCTTATTTAATAGCGCAAGGATTAGTCACGACTGTTAGTTTTGAGACACGGCTGATAGGTCCGCGTAACGCCTCGCGAGCCACCTCTGTCGCGTGGGCGATCGCGAAGGGGGCCTTAAATCGAAAATATCTTCACGGCTGCGACCTGTGTAACGGCTACACGATATCTGGTGCCGCTTTCTCTCACGCACGCTCGCGCACGCACCGCCGCGGAACGTTAGGAGTGCCCGCATACGAGATGAGTCCATTGATCGCGGCGACACGGAGGAAAGTTCGCCGATAAAATACCTTCTCTACGCCCCTTTATGTACAGTCACCTCTCGCTCAAATACGCGACGCGCGGAGAAGAAGCGTCGGTGACGCCTCGCGCTATTATTTATCTCTCTCCAAAATGCGACGATTCACAGCTGGGTGGGTGTACAACTCGCAAACTCCAGAGTTATGGAATAATTAGGGAGATTTTCACAATTCGTGAAGTATAGAATTTTGATTCGGCCAGGAATAAGTGTTTAAATTGTAAAATCGTTACGTCAAAAATATTCACCAATCAGAATACAACTTGCAACAGAATCTCAATTGCTATTTGACACAATTCTTCGTTGCGGTAATATGAGAAAAATTGCTCCGATTTTGATTTGAAATTTGGTACGCAGCCGTCGACGCTGAGAACTCTTTTGCCAAAACAATTTGTAACGAACGCGAGCGACTGATGAATGAGAAAGGGCAAACGCTAGACTATCGATAAAGTCTTTGCTCAATCAAACGCAGATTGATAGAATGATAATTGCCGACAAGTCACCGGGGCTTATCTACGTCGGGAGTAATAATCGTCGGATGATGAATCAATCATGGTAACGATAATAATTCAATTTCACGAGACATCAATGCTACACTCTCGAGTCCCGCTGCATTTGCATATGTCCCGCGTTATATCCGAATTACACGTACACGCGCTCCATCGCTCGAGTCTCCATCGCAGAGAGTTAAATGAGCGTCTTTCGTCTTCCCTGCCCCTCTCTTTAACTATATTACTACATTACATTATTTTGAAAGTATCCAGATGCTACGCGTCGATCAGTTCGTCGTGTGAATTTCTGATGTCTGGCTGCTTTCACTTTAATTAAATTTAGCAAGAGATTAATGTTAATGCACCTCACCGCCGCGTACCGATGCTTGAGATATAAGACGTTAACGATCCGCCGAGCTATCTTTCATTTGCGGATTCCTTAATCAATTTCCAGCGTCCATTTTTCACAAAGAATTTGTCCAAAAAATCGAGAATTATTAAATAGCGCACGATAAAAAAAATAAGAGCTTTTCGAAAACTAAAAAATCCTCAAAGACGCGAACAGATAATACATTCATTTTATTTCAAGTCGACTTTATTTTAATGAGTTCACAATTAATTTGAGGGTTAAATATTTAATATGTAAAATTCAGAGTTGACGAATACTCGAAATGTTTTCTCCAAAGAAGAATTAGAAGCTGGAATTTGTGATAGAAGAGATATATGAAAAATGAGCCGCAAAATTTTTGAACACCACGCATGTCCGATGATTTCTCGAAGGAGTTAAGGATGACGGCATACGTTCGTCGCGTTTAACTTGCGATTATTATTCAGCGTATTCAAGGAATCCGCAGAGTAGTTCACGTGATGCCAACGTAAACTTTATTATCGCCGTTTATATGGCATTTAATTCTAAATATAATGGGTGGCAGTCGATCCTCTTAGTCGTCACCTACGTTTAACTTCATCGATTACATGTTTACAGCTTGTGCGTCTGTCCGAGGATGTAATTAAATTAATAGGTCGGCTGATTACATGGTATTCCCTTAATCAGCCTCTTTGACGAGAAATACGAGAATCTAAAGCTTCAACGGGAGCATTAATATTTGTACACGTTTATAATACGCGTGGCATTTTCTTTCAGAATAAAAAAAAAAAAAAAAAAAAAAAAATCGCGAAGCTCCCATGCAAATTTCAGCCGGCAAATCAAACGCGCACTCTCTTTCCGCGCGGCCAATAGAATTTCATTTTACGGCAGGACTATAAAAACATTAATGGCACAAATGAAATCGGTTTTTGCAGCGTGCCTCTCGCATTTACTTCTCGGCACTTATCATTATCTCGACGGCGTATCCTATCCGCACGAGTCGTGCGCACGCCTGTTGCCGCGGTTTCCCGTCGGCTGTGCGCGCGGCCCGGGTTAGAGTGCGGTGTGTCGGCGGAGGTGAAAGAAGAGGGTCCCGCGAGCGGGAGGAGAAGGAGAAGAAGGTAACGAGAGAGAGAGAGAGAGAGAGAGAGAAAGAAAAAGAGAGAGAGAAAGGGATGGGGGGAGAATGGGAGAAGGATACGGAGAGGCGCTTGCGACACGCAGGCTCGAGCACAACCGGCCCGATAGGTAGGTAGGTAGGTATATCGCCCCCTGACCCCGAAGAACTACCGTGAGACCGGCTTAGCTCCGGTCGGCGCGGAGCACTCTCCTTTGCTCTCCGTTTTGCGCGGCGTGCATCGCACGTGTGTGTGTTTGTGTGTGTTCTCTCGCGAGGCGCCGCAAAATGTAGGAAGAGAGGGCACGCGTGACACGAGGGCCGAAGGAGAAGGGAACGACGATGGATGGGAGTTCTCCGTAGGTGCAGCCACGTCCGTGCGGCTCGCTTGCACGGGGTGCTTCGGCGCGATGAGGGAGGAGAGTGTGAGAGAGTGAGAGAGAGAGAGAGAGGGAGGGAGCGAGATGCTCAATGGACCGTTTGGATTACGCTGCGAGCGGTGTCGCAAGCGCGTTATAAATGTTGCCGCGGAACCAAGAATTTATGGACACGCCGTGGAAGGGTTACGACCATCCTCGTCCGTTGTCTTTGATCATCCACCACGGGAATTTGCTGTTTACGGAGGGGGAGGGGGGGGGGGGAGTCGTTATCGCGCAGAAATTTTCGTCGCGCGCGAACAGGTCGAAATGGATCGTAAACAATCCGGTTTTTCGATCTTTCTCGAATCTCTAGTCTTCCGTAACTGTTTCGTGACTATTAATTTCTGATGGTTAATTGTGCAAGTGTAGTGGCAAGTTTATGCAATGTAATATTTCCTTTTTTTACGAGTATTTAAATTTGATTAAAATAATACATCACAGCTCTAACATAAATAAATATGTATTTCGTGCGGAGGTAAAAAATTCATGCAATATGTACGTTTATCACGAATTCATCTCAGACTACATTACAAATTCACTAAAAAAAAAAAAGAGACGGAGGCCAAATCGAAAAAAAAAGAAAGAATTAAATTATCTTGGTGATAAATAGTCCTCAGTATATCTTTATCTGTTAAGCACCGTAACAGCTAATCACGTGTCAACCCGGAACACTTTACGAAGCAATCAAACCAACACTTCTAACGGACGACACTGTGAACTCTGCTAAATGAGGTTGACTCGTTGGACCAGTGTGCAGAAGAGTTTTTCGTCGACGGCTCGTGAATCTTCGCTGAAGCGAGGATCATCCGCGTCAATTTACGGCCGCCGTCGACTCGTCTACTCCTAATTCCAGCCGTGGCCGTAAAATCCTAAGCGTACGATTACGGCAATCGTTTTTTCTCCTCCGGTCCGCGCGTGATTTACGCCCCGAACTCGTCGAACCCACTCTTTCGCGTTCACGGTTCATCGGCGATTTATCGCCGGCCGAATATCGGCGTCATGCGCGCCGGAAGATTTTCCACCGTGAGAGATTTACCGGCGGACTTTCGCCCGGACTCGTGCGCGAAGTAATCCGATAGTTCACGAAAGCGCTTTTCCCGGACGTTATTCTCGGGCGCTTTGCGATCCGCTTTCCGCCCGCGAGACGAGCGACGTATCGAACTCTTCGTTATATCAGAGTATGTATATGTGTATATATATATATATATATATATATATATATATATATATATATATATATAATGCAACGTTATAGATTGACTTTCTCTCTGTCCCACAATTTGCCAGTTCAATTATCCGAAAGCCATTAAACTCGACGTGCGCGAACGCGTTTATATAATTTTGTTTTGCTGTTTCGCATCTTATCGCACAACTACTCTTACTTCAACACGGATATTTGTTTAATTTTACATAAAGATACATTTTCCACTTTTATTCCACATAATCGATCGGCGCGTAACTGTCGTTTAACATTTTCGCTATTTACTTCTCGTATCTTTAAAATTTCACGCGGATCTCGTGTAATTAAATTCGCACCGTTTCGTGTCACAATAATTACACGATCGGGATTTGAACATATTCATAAGAACTGTAATCATTTGCAACTGTATGTTTTTCTCACATGCAGTTAAAAAATGACAATCATATGGACCATGCAATTTCTATGCATATTGCAAAGTAAGTAATTGCGCACATTCCGTAAATGAAAGAGTAGGCAAATAGAAATCTACCTCGCCACTACAGCTATAAATTCCTAGTATACAATTGCGAGATTGTCGCGAAATTCAATTTGTAGGCGAGCAAGAGAGAAATAGAAAATATCGAAAGAGAAGTTATGGTCAAAATTTCTATTTAAAAGAAAATACATTTAAAATTGATCGGGAATAAAGTTTTTATTAAAATTCAAACATTGGAAAACTCACGAGAATAAAATTGGTTGCGTATATATTTTCCAGTGCGATATTTCTTTAAGAAAAATAGACGATAAACTTCTCAATTTTATGTAATGTGTATAATTTTTTATTCTCTCTTAAATAATTACCTATTTATAAAAATTTTTACTTTCTTTTGAATCTTTCAAACCTATTTTCAGAAAATTGTATTAGAAAATAAAAAATATTATTTTGTATTGTACGCCTTATGTAAAATACTGCGGAGTATTCGATAATAATTGTATCAGAGATTGAGGAGGAATAAACAAGGATGCACCGGAAAGAATGGCGCGTAATGCAAGATGGCTGTAAGAAACGACTCCACCCACGTCTCGATGCTCGCATGCGTGCTTGACAATCTCACATATCGATCCCTTTCAACACCGAGCCCTTTCGACACTGAGAGTGATGGTGGCGAGTTTCTTAACAGGCATCGAGCTCTCCGTTGCCCGAGGATTACCACAATTTCCCGAAAATCACGTAACACACGTGTATTGCCTTTCCTGTTTAACCAACCAGACATCCGAGAAAGTGTCGTCTCGTAAGATAATTTTTTTTACAATATTTAGATTAATTTTCGATCAAATTTCTGTGCCAAAAATGGTCACTTTTTTTCTTCATCATGAGGTTATGTTTTCCAAAAAGAATCGTAAGACTAATAATTAGAGATTTATTAAATTTTGTAAATTGCAATTAATTGACATTAAAAGATTTTTACGATTGCATAAATACTAGGATTAAACAGACGAAAATTACGACAGACATTAACGATCAATAACTGCGTACATTACACATTGATGATAATTGTGTTGGTATTAATAGTAGCCAATAAATGCTATTATTGCGTCTTCTATTTCGAAAACCCAAGGACGATTTGCTATATATCGTTATAAACAAGATTTTTTCGCCAATGTACAAGCTATCGAACGACAAGTAATTGCGTGCAACGCAGCTGTGCGTTTTGTGCAACGAAAGTCCGCAGTTGAGCAAGAAGCGAGTTTATAAACCAACGAAAAAGATGAGCGATAAATATTCGCGTGGTTCGTAATTAAGTTATTTACATTAATTCCACGGTAAGTGATAATCACAATAATATTTGTTGGTTTGTCATGCAATAAAAAGGTAATTAGAATTTTGTTATCGGTTTCTTGCCGGCGGATAACTTTCCGCGTTTCAATGACGCAATTTGCGTGACGAGGAAATTGATCGAGTCGACGAATCGATCGTTATTAATTGTCGACGAATGACCGATGAAATAAGTAAAATTTTCTTTCAATCAACTCGCGCTATTCAATTACGCTACGTACTAAAAAGTAAATAAATATTATGTACAGAGTAATGTTTACGAAAATCGAAATAAAACGTACGCGTGAAAGTATATATTGTAGAAACGGTGTGCGAGTTTCGAATTATTCTGCATGTTAAAGCTCGTTCTGCAATTTGCGTATTAAAATATCTTAACATAATATCCGGATTTTCTTTTTTTACGTCAAGTATAAGTTTCTTTGGACCGTGGACTCGCGTATTGGAATTTATAACGTGGGAGACTTTTTCGTTCGCAAGGACCAGTGGCTTGCGCGCGCGTCAGATAGATTAGATAATTAATTGAAATCCCCCGCTCACCACGTACCCCTTACGCCATTCTTGTCCTCGTGGACCACAGAACCAGACAGCCAAACCGACTAGTTTCGAAGCCGCAAGCCTCGATCGTAATTAAGACCGGTCGAACCTGCCTCGCCGAACGCCGAACGCGAGGCCGCTTGCATAACCGTTCGTGTGCGTTTCGCAGGATGCGCGCTCCTTTCCGCGATCGGATCGTCTCTCGCGGCGGGCGAACGATCCCCCTCGTTGCGCCAGACGGAAAGTGATCCGGCCAGTTCGCGGCGACTGCACTTTTTCGCCACTCTCGTTTAATCTCCTCGTTTCTCGCGCGGCCATATGGCCAGCGAATTAATCCTAAGCTTGTCAAGACTAGAATTTAAATACGTTCTACAACACGCGGAAAGTAGAAATTAGATAAATAAATATAAATAAATCCATAAATCCTTCACAATTCCAAACGTCAGATAATTTTACGATGTTTCCAAAACTGCCACGAAACATCTCAACATTAAGATAGAATTCCCCGACTTAATTTATGGTAAGTAAACCTTCCCAAATCTGTACTTATAATTTATGTACAATGCATAATGATGTGTTATTTATAAGCAGCGATTATGCGTGATTGGTTTCTAAAAGCGCCACGTTAACAATTTATTTCTGAAAGAGAGAATCGTGGTATTCAAGGACAACCAGTAGTAGCTAAAAGTTGTAAAAGACGACAGGTTGTGACGAAGACGATCGAGCCAAAATCGAAAAGCTGTGGCGTTACATCAGAATACATCAGAAAAGGCTGCGCATGCATATACGTGTATTTTTCGTCGGGCCTCCTTTCCCCGTCGTGCAACACGTGGTACCGGCTGCTCATCCTCTCACTCTCAGTGGGAAGATGAGAGGCGTCGTGAGACGCCGGACAGACGACACGTACTTTCATCGAAATTGACGGGGGAATTTGAATTCGACTCCGTCGGATGTTCCACGGCGGATTTGTGAACATCTTCCGCGGTTAATGATTGTTTCTATTGCCTTCGACGTACGTGTTTCGAAAGTACAGCTATTATGAAGGTTCGCGACATCCCATAAAATTCAATAATTGAAACAGCGAGTGAAGGATTAAAGATCGTAAATCTCGTATGACGTTGTGAAGAATTGCGATTCTTCGAAATTCGATTCTGGCTGAAAAACGCCGGCATTTATTCTTCACCGCTGCCGTCCCGCGCGGTAAAATCATTCACATCTCATCTTTCTTACCTCGCGTAATAATGTTCACGCTTATCGATCACTCGGGGAACAACTCAGAAGTCCGCGAATACAGAAGCCCTCGCGTTTTCCGGTACACGCGTGCGAGCGTTTATCACGACGGCGGGGCGGAGTTCCGGATCGCACCATCAATTACCGAGCGGACTGTTACACGACTCGGTGCATCATCAGCGCATCACACCCGCGCGCGCCGAGGTAGATCGTCGCACTTGATGGATTCGAGCAAGCGTCTATGTAACGCCGTCGTGAAAAAGTACCGAGCGAAGATGCCTATCGTTTTGCCTATCAACGTTACGCTGGCGTAACAGCGGTGCATCAGAAGTCGTGATATAACCAATGGCTCAGTCAAACCGCGTCTCGGAGGTAATTATTCACGGATATCATCGTTACATTGTCCCTCGTAAAAACGAAGGTATTCCCGATATTTCGTGCGCACTTCGTAGCTGTAGGAAAGGTCGAGCATTCGCGGAATTTCGAGCGAGTGGAGCATTCGTTCGGGTTCGACTATTCGAGGCACGCTGTTATTATTTATGATTACTCAAGTCTAGCTATCCGTGAGAGGAATTCGTGAATGGAGTGCTCGTAAAAACGATTCTGCGCCTCGTTAAACATCACTGGATAAAATACTCGCGTTATTGTGACACGATTGAAACGTCCAAGTAATATTAAAATAATCTGCATAACTTTTGTTGATTGCAATTCAGTCATTTATTCATTTTCTTGATTATATCAATTCACACGATTAATTGAAATTCCAGTTTCGCTCAATTTCATCGTCATATAATTAAATAATTATATTTATTAAAGGTATTATTGCAAAGCTTCTTATCGTCGTTATTACTGAGTCGAAAAGAAACGTCATATCTTTTTAACCAATTATTGTAAATAAATATTTCCCAAATACGTATCTTATCAAAAGAGATATTTCTTTTAACATTAGCGAATTAAATTGAATCTCCAAATAAGCATAATTTTGCAATGTTAAAGATATCTTGATGGCCTTCTTAACTCAGAAGAGAACAGCTGCCGCCGATCCGACAATAATACAAAAATGCCGTACCCTAAATGGAGAAATTGCAGCATCCTCGGCAAGTACCGCTACCGGGAAGGAGAGAAAGAGAACATCGCATTGCATTTGGAAGCTAACGAAGTACGTCGGGTGAACGCGCTTTCCGCGTTGCATAGTTAACGAGCGGCGAGTAGTTTACCAACAAAGGGGCCTCCGCGCGCTACCGCGAAGCGAGCGAGCACTCGCGTCCCACCGGCCCCGTCAGGTCGGGCTCGCGCATAAGAAGTTCCGAGAGTACACGTACTTGGGAGTACACGTGCGAAGATACGTGCCCGGCACCTCGTAACACAGCCGGAGAACGGAGCGCGGCGTCGCTGCATCTCGGCGAAATGCACCTCGACACGACGGCGACGTTGCTCGAGGAGAAAGGACTTCGACCGGGGTCACTCCGTCGTCTCCGCGCGCGGGACACCATGGGAAAAGATAACTACCGACTAATAGGGTCACTCCGGGCCAAAGTTTACACGTGCCGGGGAAAAAAATCGCGCCCGGGGATTTCCCACATCGTCGGTGTCAACGATCAAGCGGGCAGGATCGATAGATTGACGTTCGATGATACGACCGATTAACTCTCACGGATGAAAGTCAAAATCGACGTTTAGCGCTCGTCCGCTTACTGCTGCAATAACGCTCGTATAATCATGTAAATATTCATCTAAAGTTTGCTGACCACAAATGTAATATTCGAAACAGTATTTACGTTATACATAAAGCGTATCAATCCTTTTATGCGAAAGTTTCTTGCAAAGCTGATTAACACTTCACTCTGCTGCGTGATTGCACGTTAAGCATATGTGAATTAGAAATAACGCAAGTTTGCATAAAGCTAGTTACTGATTATTACTTCTCCGCATGCGAATGCTGCAGTATATTTTCGGTGATGCGTAAAAAAAATATTTTCACAAAATTTCACATTCTTGCATTAGATGCGAAGTTTAAGTAAAATTACACTGTTACGTCGCTAAACTTTAAAATATTAATAATGTAGATACTCGGATATTTAAAAGAACTATAAAGATATAAAGATAACGAGATAAAGTACCGTTAAATAATTCCGTAAAAATTCAGCAGCGATTTCAACGTGCCGATAAAGAAAACCGGATTCGATCGCCTAATCGATTACTGATCGCTTAATCGGGCAACTGATCGATGCTACCGGCTTACGATGTCGGGCAGCTACGAACAGATATCCTACGATCGATTCGAGAAAGGCACACGTGTGTAACAGCGTTCTTTCCTGCGGTCATGTTTTTTCCTCGTTATATCTCGCGCCATGTCAACTAGTCCGATTAGGCAATTGTTGCATTTACTATCGTTCACCTCACTCGGAAGAGTCCACGCTGGCCGATCTGCCAGCTCGTCCCACGATCGGACTGGCTCTCCACCGCACAACACGAATCGCAACGTAGGCGAATCCGTGGCGGAAGTCAACGGACGGCAGGTAGATGTAATCGCGCGCGGATATCGTAACAGGTACCCTAATCCCATCCAGCTTTCTATACCGCCCGTGGCGAGGAGTCGCTGGCCGTATCGCAACTCGAAATAACTCTCAATATGCTTCAATCGCTTAGCAAAGCAGCTCGCAATATACTTTAATTGATTAATAAACTCACATTAGCTAATTTAGAAAATTGTATAACTTTTCGGCAAAAAATTGAAAAGAGTAGAAATAAGAAAAGTTCGGATAATTAATGTTAATCGATATCTCGATGTATCAATAAATATTAATATTTTTCTTTTAATACTGCGAAATTTTATTTATTTATTAATATTAGATGTAACATCGATAGCTTATTGGTAAACGATACTTTGATACACAGGCATATAGTTTTCCTGTGTTTTCCACGAGTCAATCACATGATAGGGCATTTCTCATGGGTCATTTCACCCTCTCACTCTTTTCCACGAGCGCTCTTTCCGCCATACGCAAATAGACACGCACGTGCGTAAAGTGTAAAGAATAACCGCGAGAATTATTGATTTTGTTGGACTACTAGGTGAGCTTAATGGCGACTTTAACTTTTTACTGCGCACCATCGTCATCTTCGATGAAAGAAGTACACTACTTGCGATAAAATTGATTGCGATAGTTAATAATTAGTCTCTTATATTAATAAATAGCTTGAAAAAAAATATAGAAATTAATAACAGCGTTTATAATATTATAAAGAACGGCATTTAGAAAAAAAAAAGGACTAAAATTTGCACGCAGCGAAAACACTTAAAACTGTAAAATTGTCGAATCGAGTTTCGAATTTCGACTTTCTCCAATCTTGAGATAATGACAAGACAATATATCTTTGGGCTATCATATTTTTAAATTTTCACTTTTTTACGATTTCTGTTGCCTAACGCCGCACTACGTGTGTCAAACTTTCATCTTTCGCAGTGTGTAGTTACCGGTTCCCAATCTAGCTCGACATTCAGCCGCAAAACTGCTTTTTGTCTCGACAATTAGCGTAGTCTTAACAAATCGCGGCGATCGATTCTCTCTTAATCCCGCTCCCCGTCATTTTCTTTTTAATGTACACCTCCGCTTAATAGCCCGCGCGCACAAAACCCGTAACTTTCCTCCGATCATTTTTTGCGCGGGCGTCTCGTTCCTCTCGCATGACTCGATAATCGCCGCTTGTTTCTCGCTCGCGCACTTTCGATGGATTCACAAGGGAGCCGGCGGCAACGCAACCACTAGTTCGAAAGTTTCTGTGTATATACACTTTCCTTCCTTGTTAATATTACCGAACGGTTCGACAATGAGTAATATCGTAGAATCTGCGACCACGCGACTTTCAAAATCAGAATATCGCCTCCGAGGAAGCAGCGCCTAAGTTTCACATTTATAAGAGTGATTAATTTTCAAGTCGGATCTCTTGTGTTCCTCAGATATATATGCACAACTGTGACATATATATCCATTGTCCATTATTCCCTCCCTCCTCTCCTCTCTCCTGGATGCGTAGGCGAACGCGCGATATGTGATTAACGTGTGTGAAAACCGCGCGCAAGAAGAAGGCAATCGGTATAACAAAAACTAAGCTCTCACTTTTCCGCAGTCATCAAATCAAAATAATCACTGATCGAAAGAAGTCAAGCGCGTGAAAATATTTTGATTTATTCGCAATGTAATAACGCATAATCGTGAATGTTAATAGCAAGCTATATTGTTCCATTTTATTTTATCAAATGCGAGAATTAATTGACATTACCTGTTATCAGCTGTTTTTCATCAAAACCATAATATTATCTGTTGAATCATGTAATTAATTGACATAACTGTCATTAATCCAATTGATTTCTGCATACATAATTTACTAGCGCGATTATTCAATCATAAAGCAGAAATTTTCGTGTCCGTCGATTTCGCTGTAAGTAGAAAAATGCACGATCGACCCGGCTTAACCACAAGATGCAACGAGATATTAAACGTTTGCGGCCTCTCGAGCATGTTTGCTCACATAACTCACGTCCTAATGATACGTTAAATCGCTACAAGAGAGTAATTGCAAGGGGCGTCGATCACAGTGCGCGCGATGCATATGTACACGTTCGCAATGCACATAAGCAGTGAGAAGCATACCAGTAGATACGGTCTTGTACGGCATGTCGACGCACGTGGCAAGATCCCGGCATGCCTCCGAAGACAATCGCGCGTTAGAATGCAGTTAACCCTTCTGAACACCGATCCCCCGCTTTCCCCGTCAAGAGTGTGACAGGATAACATGCGGCGATAAGGGCCGCATCGCGGCCAGATTATAGCGTGCGGGTAATTATTGCGAAATGCAGACAGCACGAGCGCGTGCTGCGCCGTTCGCGTGCGAGAAATCGATTAATGCATCGGGATATCTGCGAATTGCGATAGAGAGCTAGAAGCGTTGTTCCGATATTTTTAGACATGCAAAAATGCATTCACGAAAATAGTTTCGCGAGAGTTAAAATTTCGTCGGGAATTATTCATGTTTCAGCGCATCCTGGCGGTCTTGAATATTCAAGACTGTAAAATTCAAATTTTTTTCGAAGAATTCGTAGCACTTGAATGATCCAAGGATTCATCAATCTACAAATGGAACAAGACGTCTGATTTTTCAAGGATCGAAAAAAAAAAAAAAAAAAAAAAAAGATAAAATACGTTTCAATGATATTCTCAGGAATCTTTGATATTTATTGGACTAAAGCGTATCCAAAGCGCGGTAAAATAAAATGGAGAAAGGATCGATAATGAATCGATACCAGGGTGTGTTGGGGAATGTGGACATCGCGGTAGCCCGGGGCACATTGTCGTCGCCGATGCAACGATGTCCCAGCGTGACTCTCGAAAGACAATTACCTGTTAGCACGCGCAGGCGGGGCGTCTGATCACGGCACGCATTCCCCGCTGACACGGTCGCAATGCAATTACGGTTGCGATGCTATAGATGTCGGACAATGTTTTGCACGCATTTGGTGGCAGTATTATTTTTCACCTTAAATTTCGTTTCTAAGTTTTTTTTTTTATACAATTTTGGATAAATTAGAGAAAAATTATATATATAAATTTTTTTTCAAATTTTTAACGCATTAGATATTTTTAAACCACTTGGAATTTTTGATTGTCTTATCTCCAAAAAGAGAATAAAGTCGCACTTTATCGAGTAATGTAATCGACTGTTCTTGAGAGAGGTACAAGTTGCAGTCGCGGGCGTCAACGTTGCGCAATCGGCGCACGTGCGTGCAACGCGCGAGACTGATACAGAGACTGTCCTGTGTATTATACACTGCACGCAATTAGACGCACGGGAGAGAATAAATGCGCGCCAATGGTAATTTATATCGGTAATAGTATAGCGCTACCGTACTACTCGGGCTAGTCGTCTCCTTTTTTCCGTCGCGCTTCATTATAGCACAGAAATGCTTTATTGTCGCTTGTTATTAACGCTAGATATCTTATCGCGCTTCCACGCGTAAGAAGTATACTTTGATCGTGTGCAGATATCCGTAAGTAATAATTTGCGAGAGATTATTGAATTTGTATTACATAATGTCTCACTGCAAAAGAGATAATCTTTTACTCTCGTTTAAAAATGTCTCTAGACCTTTAAATAAAAGACACGAAGAAAGGAAAACAAATTACTGTATCTACGATAAAAATTCTCGATAAAAATCATTCAATCGCAAACTAAATATTATAAGATATATTCAGAGACGATTTAAATATGGGCTCAATCGAGATTTGCATTAAATGATGATTTGCATTAAACGTCGCGCGGCCCATTATTTTCTATGACCTATCGCGCGTCGATACAAAGGCCAAATCGATTTCTCCGAACTTGCAGCTATCGCGGGATGAATCCTCTCGATCGTAGATCGACGATTGAACTTTCTAAAGCATAGCAGCAACGGCCGGTCGCGCGCTCGCACATACGTGAGAAATCAGACAAAAGCGTCGCTCCTACAACCTCTCTGCCTGTCGTAATGCATGCGCGCGAAGACAATCGGCCGTCAGAATGCAGGTAGGGCGTCCGATCACGAGGGGCTCCTCCGACACGAGCGCAATGCGAGCGCAATAGGCAAACGATAGGTGCAACGCGATAAAGACTCGCTCTGTGCATCGCCACGCAGATTGCACTCGCGCGGCTCGGCGCGGCCTGCAATTATTGCGAAATCCGCGGAGCACGCGTGCACGCCGGCGGGCGTGAGAGATCGGGACTTTTCATCTGCTGCACTTTTCCCCGCCGGCGCCATTATCGGATTTTTGGAATAGCGCAACGCCCTTCCCGCATTAAATCTGCACGTACGGGCCGATTAACATGTTACTCGGTGAACCGTTTTGTGAACCGAATTGAGCGTTTACACGATATGCATCTCTGATAATGTTAAAGTGATTAGCATAGCCCCGTACAATGATATTTTTTGATCCCAGAAGTGATCCTTGCGTTATAAATGGAATTGCTTTCGAGAATTGCTTTCATATGTAAAACGCGAAATATAATACATAGATCTGGACTATTCTTGTCACATAAGATAATGTATCTGTGCAAACGGCATTGCGGTTACTCAATGCGCAGCATTACAGCGAATAAATTATAGTGCAACTTACATTAGTTCGCACCATTCTTATCTATGATATGAAGCTCGTGAGAAGTTTTTGCATCGATGAAAATTTACGAGAAAAAAAAACGTCAAATCATTTCTTCTGTTAAATAATACGAAGCCAAGCTAATTCACACGACGATAGTGAAATAATAGTGAAATGATGGTAAATATTTATAGCTGAACATGTATTATACTGAACAAATAAACATGAATCTAAAAGAACATGTAATAACACAAATGTAAATTAAAATAAACGAGTAGGCAAGACGCGAGATGCAACAATCATAAATAATTGCTAATCACCGTGCAACACACGTTCGCTCGAATCGATCGATCGATCGGCCGAAGAACAACACACGCCGCCGTTCTCCGCGAACGCACGCGGCAATTATCGCGGCTTCCGCGCTTCTTCGCCGTTATGCAAACAATAGCTAGCAATTAACACTGGTGGGATCGTCGTTTCCGCGGAAAGGACGTCGATCCTGCGGCGGCGGCGGCGGTGGCGGCGGTCGATGGCGCGCACATGGGAAAGCCGAAACGGAAACCGAGCTCGGCGAAGTCAATGGAGCGCAGTAGGCGAAGTCAGAACCGGTTACGGCGCTAGCTATAATTGCTAGCGCGTGTATTATTTAAACGAGGAGAGACGAGAAAGGGCTGCAGGCAGCTGCTGCTGGCTTGCTTTTCAGAATGCCGTAGCTGCAGGCGAGCGGATAGACGAGCGCACACCCGCTACGCGTGGAGATAATCGCACGCGAGAGAACATTATCGGAAAGATGTTATTTGTTCGAATCAAGTCGTTATGCATTTTGTACAACACAAAAGCAGAATATACACCGTTGTGTGCGTGTGTGTGTGCGTGTATGTGCATTACTTCTCATGTATTATGCATTCTAAGAAACGTGTCTTCTCCAAAAAAGCAGCTTTCTTTTTGGAGATTGCGTAAACATCCCAGCACACGAACACTCGCGGATTTTTGTCCCATAAATTAAACCGTCGCACCGTCGATGAACGAATCAATTTGAGGATTCTGAAAATGCTAATTATCGCCGTTTCGAAACGCACGCATATACGCGCAACTATTATTCGCGACGACGCTCACTCGATTAATATTTATAAATGTGCAAGGTCTATAAATATGGCACAATGCACGGATTCGTCACGCCCGGATCTTTCGAAAACACGTACGTATGAAAAGTATGAAAAGCGCGAGTGCAGATGTTTCCGTATTCCCGATCGTCCTTTGGATGTTATCACCGTTGTTCCGCGAAAGTTGTTGCCGTAAATAATACATGATTTTAATCTCTTTAAGAGAGAGAGAGAGAGAGAGAGAGAGAGAGAGAGAGAGAGAGAGAGAGAGAGAGAGAGAGAGAGTGAGTGAGAGTGAGATCGGCACGCACAGTCTGTTTAGTCAAAACAGATTAGACAGTCACGGAAGTGCGTTTTATCGCACTTATCCAGCAGAAACATTATCAGTGCGTAAAGCTCACTTGTTTATTAACGATTTTTCTAACTTGGAAACGAGATCTCAACTAGCATAAACAAATCAGTGACCGATATACACGAATGAAAGTTTTACGCTGGACTGCTCCTAACGTTTTTGTAAAATTCGTAATCACTATTCGGAATAAAATTTATTGCGGAAAAAATGTCTAGACAGCTCACGTACGTCGGACATTAATTATATTGACTGCACGTATTTATTAATACTTCCATGTTCCGTATGAATTATATACTCGCCTCACACGTGTTTTTGCCAGTCTTGTATACTTCTCTTTGTTCTGATATTATTCCACGTATAATTTTACATGCAAGTGTGAATATTCGAATATTTCTCTGTCATAAAATTTATGCATAAAAATTGTACTTTCAGTTTTTGTTCAATTTTTTATTGATTGCACTTCAATCACAGCCACTTTTATCTCTCGCTACGTTTATCCCTCTCGCGAAATATCTTACATTGTTCAATTGTCAATATCATTTGCGCATTGTAAAGAATTTGCATCAATTAGTGTAGTGAGCGAATAATCGTCCCTCTTTAAGCCGGCGCTTACCAAAACGGTGAAGTCATAGAATCGCCAACACCGGCGTCCTTGCGCCGGGTTACGTGGTAACGACGACGAAAATCGATGGTATAGTTGGCAGCGGGTCGCAGGATTGGTAAAACGTAGTGAAATGGGTGAAGGTGAAGGACACGGCGTGGCGGTGCGAGTGATACAAATGTTCGGCAATCGTCCGCGGCAATCGTCCTTGCACCGGTCGCCGGTGAAAATCGATTCGGCGCAGTGGCCGGAGTGGCGAAGCCCGGCAAGATGAAGCATTAACGATGCGAGCGCTCGGGCGATAACGATCTTAAAGTTCCCGGAATCACGGGGACAATCAAGAACGCCGGCGCAACACGAGTGTTGCTCGCGAAGATGCACGTGTTCGATCGAATGAATCTAACGAGCTTGGCAATTTGTTCAGATTGCAGACGAGATACCGTCAGAATACCGGAAGAATAATCATTTTAAATATAATTGTTTACTGCAGTGATATTTTAATGTTTTTAAAGTAAACACTGTGAACTTTGAACCATACGGCCGACCCGAGACTCACCTTCGCAATAAGTTTCTCCCCTTACGCTTCCTCATCGATTTTTCTCACTATCCATAATTCTCCATCCATCTATTCCTTCTTCACCATGATTTAACTCACCCGGACTTGAGAAATGCGAGACAACTTTAATGTCACTCTCGCTTCAAAATTTAACGCAATCGACCAAGCATCATGTTCAATGCAACAAAGCATACTATATTAAATCCTCAAGGATTATCCTCGTGATGAAAATCCGGCTAATCAATCGACGCGAAGTAGAAAAAACGACGCTGTGGTCAGACATAAATTTTCCAACAGACAATTATAATTAACTCGGGAGAAACTTTTCTGTTGCTCTGCAACATTTAACGCGCTAAAAAGCTATGTTTCACCACCACGTGGCGGAGGAAACAATTTTAAGCAATCAAGCGACACCTCTTCCAACAACTGGTTATTAAGGAAAAGTTATGATTGACAAATATTGCTTTTCGAGAGAAACCACCGTTCGTCAACGGTCCGTCGCAGTACAATTCCTTTAGCTAATTAAACGGCACAAAGCAGAGAAAGCGATATCGAGTTACGGTGCCGCGACCGCTGCAGGTACTCGCGTTAGAATACTCACGCGTGAGTCCGCGTGAGTTATTGGTGGCATTAATCAAGCGCGAGGAGGAATCAGGCGCGCGCGAGTGCGCTCATGAGTCGTGGAGAACAGCTGGCAGGTTCGGCTCTCAACGAGCTCATTTGCCGCGAGACGCGCGATGATCCGCGAGATGAGGAAGACGTCGGGGCTGATTTAGATTTCTCCAAATACACGCGAGACAGAGTCGATTATGAGAGCAGCGTTAATGCGCGCGATTTATGGACCGCCATTTATCCGGCCACGGTGTCGGGCGCTCGTCGCGAATCAGCACGAATTACGGAGCGCAGCTGTCAAAGAGACGCAGGTTTTGCCTTGCGAGGAGCATCTGTCGAAGAAGAAGAGGAGGAGGAGGAGGAGGAGAAGAAGAAGAAGAAGCAGCAGCGCACACTTGCGCAAACCCACAGCACTCGATGAGCGCGCCATTAATTAGCGGCGCGATCAACGTAAATTGAGACGTACAACGGGGCCTGTCGATGCCTGTCAGAGAATCGACTCGGCGGCAGCTCGGAGGTGAGCGGCCGAGCAACGAATGCGGCCAGCATCCGCCATGTGCGAGATTACGCGAATCGCGGCCCTGCGCAACTGTTTAAGAAGTGCTCTTCATATCGCGCTTTGACGGCTGGTTTTTTCACTCCTTTCCTACGGTCGTCGTCCCGTGACGCATCGAGTGGTGAAAGTGAAAAAATTGGACTATAGAACGTGGAATTGGCTGCGCGCACCGCGCGCAGCATTACATGCCCACATTACATTGTACGCGATATTATGTCTATTAATATAAGTTGGAGATAATCAATTATCTCGATAAATGTGTCACTGTCGCCGCGATTGCTATTCTCATGCGTTTTAGAAGCGAAATCCGACTGTATACACTTCGAATAAGTACCTAAGACGGACGCGCTGTCCATTTCCACGAACGGCGAGATAACAGATATGATTAATAACCGTTGCCGGCTGTGAGGCGGTGCGAGAGAGATCTGAACAACAGGCTAGCAATCCGGATGCTGGGAGACTCGCAATGAAGGCTGTCGAGAGAAGCTACGGGTCACAGCGGCTCGTAGATCACGATTAGGCGACGAGGAAGGAAGAGAACGCCACAGGCTGGAGACGTCAAGCTGCCGGAGAATCGCTTTCGGGGTCGATCTGCTATCGATTTCGATTTCTCCTTGAAATTTCTCTACGCCGCGCTGCATCCCGGCCGGCAAACATGCTCGACACGGTAACCAGAAAAAGAGAAAATGGAAAAGAAAAAAAAAATAGACTCCAAAGAGAAAAATACAAATATGGAAGAAGGAGAAGAAAATAGAGTAAAAACGAAATAAAAATTGAAAGATTTTTCCGTTAGACAAAAAAAAATTCGGACTAAGAAAAGACCAACTACATACATAAAAAATTTATATGAAAGTTAAATTTAAAGATAAACGAATAAAGGTCAAGAGAAAAATCAAGTTTCTTGTAGAAACAGCTGCTCACTTCAGCTATTCTCGTCACTTATATTTAAAAAATTAAAGAAAACAGAAATTCTATTTAACGAATTCGAAGGGAACGAAAAATCGCGAGGAAGGGATATTGAAAATGAGAAGGAGCGGGAAACGGGATGAGCAGCGGCACAGACGTGTAGAAGAAGAAAAAAGCGCGACGGAGAAAGTAAGATGCGGACAGGTCGAGAATAAAAAGGAAGGAACTAGGCCGACGCTACAGTCGACTTGGGAGCAAGAAAGAGACAGAGACGGACGGGAAAGGGAGAAGAATGGTGAAAAGGAAGAGACAGAGCGAGACGTGACAGATAGAATCTCGTTTGTTTGGTATGCGCTCGGGCGACCAACACGCGACGCCCATATCAGAAACGGGCCTGTGGGTTTCGTGACCCCGAAATCGGGGATCCGCCGGATAGGAGGAGACACACTGGGTAATGGGAAAGCGAAATGTTTTCGATCGACCGAGTGTCCGATTTTTCCAACCGTGTCGAAATGCTTCTTCACGCGCTAAGCGGATATTCCGCCCGGTTCATCCTTGAAAAGTAGCTCGCAAAACACCGCGGCTTGTTTGTTGCAAATGACGAAGCAGGTGTACTTTATTTTGCATTAAAATATGTGTATATTTGTACGTTATTTTCAACGCAAATGCGACGCGTCTGATTCGTACAGGCTTGTGATAAGAACGTTTTACGAAGGAAATTAAAATTATCAAGCTGACTGAGAATTTACATAGTAAATTTGTAATATCCAATATTAAATATTAATATTTGTAAATTTATTAAAGCACAATAATACATTATTCAGCTAGTGACACTTGTAAATTTTGAATAATATCAAATTATTCATTTCATTATTTAACGAATGCTGACAATTATATTGGCAAGCGAAAGATTCGATAAAAAAGTAAACGCCGAGAAGCAAAAGTAAGAATTAAATTCTGTTATTTTCTTCTACAATAAAATTCGTAAACAATTTCTCGGAAGAAACGAAGCGTATTACCAAGTATATTAATTATATATGTACGTGTGTGTGTTTGTGTGTCCACAAAAGATATAATCCCGTATACCTATATCATCTACGCGGAGGCATCGCATCAACTTTATCCTTTAGTTCATAGCGGAAGTTGCGGCGGAAACTCGCGCGCGGAGCGGATTTCAGTGAAACATGGATACGCCCGTAAGGGCATGAGGTGACCGATCTCCGCGATCGGAGGAACCTCTGAAGGGACCCGACCGTTCGTTCGTCTGTTTGCAACACATCGAATGCGACATAGCGTGCGGCGAGTGATTTAGTCGCCTTAGATCGAGGTCCGCATACCGAACGGGCTCTGTGCGACCGAGTCGCGCGCGGGACGACGTATCGAGACCCCGTTGTTGGAACCTCGAGGCCTTCAAGGCCGTCGGGCTCGTAAAGCCAATTCGTGCCTCTCCCTCGCGTCGCCGCGTCGCCGCGAGGCGGATTTCCAGCGCGGGACACGAAGACGAAAGCGAATGATGAACGTCGCCGCGACCTGTCGCACGTGCCCTTACCGCCACGTGACCCCGGAATTTATTAACCACCTTCTAAAACACAGCGAAGAGATTTGCGAGCCCTGCCGACACTCGCGTGTGATAAGAACTTTGCTTCCGGATTAATTCGAAACGTAAATTCTCGATGTTTTTGTCCGGAAAAAAAAACGCGGATATTAAATGGTTGAAAAATCGTGAGTTGGAAACTAACGGCTCAAAAGTTGTTGATTATCAGTCAAATAAATGAAGATGGCAAATCATTACAGGAGCCACTCATCTTTGTCAGGATGATGAAGACGAGTGAAACATTACTAAAAATCATTCATAGTTTTCTAAGAATATAATAAAGCGTCGAAATATCAATCAAGCGCGTTCAAGAAGCATCACGCCACTTGGTTGCCCAATGAACGTCTACGATATTACACGACGTATACATAATATTTGACGTTGAGATATCCAGATACTTTTTATACGACAATACGGGAATTAATGATATATGAAACACGTAGGCAATTTTCGGTTGATAAAAAAATACCGAAGGCGCATGACACAATGTTGTGAAAATAGAAATCATTCAATGGCTGCTGCATGAAACAAGATATATTGACAACTGCTTTACGGTATTGTTATGCAGAATGATTGTTCCCGTAAAATTAAAGATCCGGATCGGATGGACACCTCACTTCGATTTATCGTGAACATTTTCAGCCAAGTCAGAGGGAACGTCAGTGCTCTGGTCGTGTCGCCGAACACTCAAATAGTAGCGATCGCTCTGGCGAGCGGCCAACTTTATCGTCATCCGTGTCGAATTCTCCGACGTGGCCCGTCAACTCTTCATTCTTTCCCCGTCATGCGACCACGTTTTTTTGTTATTTCGTTTAGCGTGCAGTTACATAAATATCTTTACAATTGACACGTGAGAGATGTAAACAAGTCAAATTCGCGCGAGCTGTACATAGAAACACGCAAAGGCAATTTTTTCGAAAATATGCAAATTGTTGAGTGATTTACGGCTGAGACAACTATGAATAAATAATGCCACGTGTTGTAGAAAAAAAAAAATTTGGAATTAATTTAAGCCTCCCCCCCCCCCTCATATCTATACAACTCCTTGCGCATTCCTTTCCTCCGGCTTTCAGGTCATACAGCGATATCGGCCGTTCTCATTCCGAGAAAAAGACACGGACATGTTGCAAATAAGATTAAAAGTCAAGAATAATCCTCGCGCCGACGGCATCGCGTTATTTCGGTCTGACGGATTTGGATCAGGGGAATGGAAGGTTAAATCTACCCCCGCCTCGATAAGTGGAGGTCCATTAATGAATCGGAAAATGTTGCGCCTTAAAGTGGAGCGCGAGCCAGGTATTCCGCGAAATCGATTCGATCGCGCAGTCACCGGCGCAAATCAAACGGCCAGACGTACACACACACTCGGATTTGCATATAAGTTGAAACAGGCACAAAACACTACACGTCACACAAGAGGCGTAACGAGTTTAAGTCCGCTCGCTCGTAGAGGAAAAAAACAGAACGACGACGGATCTGATAAGTTCTAGTTGTCGTGAAAGAACCCGATTATTTTCACCGACCGGTCTGAAAACACGACGCGCGATCACGCTGGCTCGACACAAAGTTGAACGACGCTCGATTAAGGTGTCTGGAGTAATATTAAAAAAATCACACGAAAGATTTCACTCGGCCGCTGGCGTGGTTTCACCCTTGAGAGCGATTAACGTAAATATTTAATAATGTTAGTGTTCAATGTCGCTCGTGAAATTGCCGTCCAAAGAGTTCGGAATGATTCTGATGAATGTTAATTAGACTAATTAGAGAACTGTAATGAAATAGGGGAGCTTTTAGGAAACGTTTTCCTTATCTGTCCAGCAGATCGCGTATCACGCGACAAAAGCGCAGGCGAGAACGACCGTTCGCAACGAACAAATGTGTAATGCGTGTGCGAGTATTTAGAATGTAATTATTCCGCAGATTGTAACGTTAAACGGAGCATCGATCTAAAAGTGGTAACACATTTTCGCAAACTAACTTTTCAGCTCTTTAATTGGAAAGAGAATCGAAGTCCAAAAATTCTTCACATTTGGATTTTGCTTTCGTGCAAAATTTTATTATCACCTCGTGTAATTCCATCTGGAAATAGAGCCTAACGAGTGGATATTAGCAACTCAATGCGAGCGACTCGGAACAAATTTAAGAGATGAATGCAGTTGTCAAATATATCACGGGTGCATTGCCTTTTCCGCAGACAAATAAGCGAAGATAGGATGGCAAAATTCCAATTTTAATTCCAACGTCAGCAGCATCGACGGGAGTCGCTCGCGAAAACAATCAGCTGCGCGTCCACCTGTTAAAAGCTGTTCGATATCCGCGGCGTTCTATCCGCTTTAAGCGGCGGCCTTACTCGCCCCCGTTATAGCGCGCGCGCACCAACACACGCGCGATCCCAGTGTAGGTCGTCAACACACAGAGAAAGCGACCGCCGATATCAACCCCTCCCCGGTTGATCCGACGCTTTGTACAGCTGCTTTACCTCCCCCGCCCGCCGCCCCTTTCATCCTCATCCGCGCCCGCCACCCCCCCCCCCCTTTCGCGGCCTCCTTCCACCACGACCGACCCCGCGGGCCACTAATGACGTCATACTGCGACGTCGTCTATGACGTCATTGTTGTGCCGCAGTTCCGTTCATCGATCCGACGAACCGCGGGGTCGCTGCAGGGGCGGCGGAAGAGACGCGTCGGTGGTGCGCTCTCTCCAGAAACGATTGGCTCTCGCTCTTTGTTGTGTGACGACTTTGTGTGCTTACGTTTCCGACGGTGGCAGGCTCGTCGCGGCCCACGTCTCTCCTCCTTTATTTTTATTACGTGCGAGAGTTGACGTAATGTGTCGGCGTGATGCCCGCCGACGCGACAAAAGGACCGGCCGATCCTAAAGCTTGACAATCGGAAGGACCTTGTAAGATAAAAAAGTTATAAAAAAAAACGCGGAACAGCGCGGAAAATAAAATCAACCGTGCGATAGAAAGATACAAGTGAAATAAGAGAAAAACAAATATATGTAAAATTGATAAATAACCTTGTCTCTACACTATTTTCGACTGGATGTGAAGGGGAGTGAAGTATAATCTGCGTAAACTAATATTTATAGCTAGAGTGCGCGGTTTGTGTATTAATACACTGCATTTGCAGTGTGCGGAGTTTCCCTCGTCCCCTATATCTTATTCTTACATTTCTCCGTGTCTCGGCCCTCACGCGATGGGTTCACGGTCAACTTGTCGCGCCCTATACGAGCCTGATTCCGTTAGCCAGAGGTCATCTAATTAGCATCTCTGTCTCTTGAATATGTTTCGCAAGCGTATAATAAAATACTTTCGCCCAACTGTTGTACGTATTTCGTTTGCGTCCCATTCGACGACATAATCGAAATTTACGTAAAGCACATCGCGCTTATCGGCCCGCGAGTCATATTTTGTCTCAAGATTATTCGCGGAACGAAATTTTATTTCGTGTAAATAGCATTTCGAAATTCCTACTCGCCGCTATCTGCAATTCATACAAAGCGAATTATATGAAACGCGAGATAACGAGGCCGAGCGGGTAATAGATTTAATTAAAACATTTCTTCCGTGTTGCATTTTGCGCAAGAGTAATGTGAATGGAATTGTTGGACGTGGGTGGAGATGGAAGAAACCACCCTTCGCGCGGCTTCCTGATACCGGCTTTCGTGCGTGTTGACGTAATATTAAGGGAATTATTATAAACGACCGTATCACGAAGGCTCAGAAAGGCCGGGCTGTTTTTGCCGTTCACGGCACGAAAGCGTTCACGGTTGTTTCATCCCTCGGCCCACGCTAGCCGAGCTTTTCCTTTTTGACGTATTTAGATCTGTGCAACATCAATGAAGTCATATAAAAAGGGAGCGTTGGGCGCGTCAACTGCGGAGGCGAATTTACGCAATTTCCCCGATCACACCGTGCTTCGTATTTGTTTTTACTTCACGCGAGTGTATAATTTTTATCGGGTGACAGGAACAGCTCGCCTTTTACCGTTACGATACAATCGAGCCATCCGTATCTCTGTTATCGATTTTACAATCTACTCATTTCGCATATGCTTATACGTGTATACATACGTTTATGTGGCGCTATTTTTCTTTATAATCTTGATGTACGGTATTCAATTTCTCTCACTCTTATAAATTGATGCAAAAAATTCCGTTAGATAAGGAGAAAAGAACCTCGCGAATAAAAAGCCACCTTGAAACCATCAAGCGTCACTTCCTGATTTTATTTCTGTTGAAAATAAATACCGTCGCGTTGTGTATCACTGTCAAGGATACAATAGTCGTGACTAAAGTTACTTTGCGCGGAACCGAGTTATTTCAACCCTGCCACGCCGCTTGCAGGATTTGTTGTTTTACCGGCCTTGGAGTCCACGTAGAATTCAACGCGGCGTTATCAATTATCAGTGTCGCGTGATTTTTTTAATTTCTAGTAACGATTCAAACATTGTCTTTCATCAATTCCATTTTTAGTCACGGAAAAATTTAATTTTAAAAAATCGTAAAAAAATGAAAGATATTAAAAAAAGAAAAACTGATAACTGCGAGTTATTTCTATAATAATTCGAGATTTCAATGTAAAAGTGACACGCAAATCTGAAATATGCAAAATCCATTTTTAAATTTGAATTTAGACAGAAATCTTGGAAATGATTTCTGCACTGGATTCTTCAGTTCGGAAAAGCATATTGCGCAACGCATTCAGAAATCACTTGTTTGTCCGTCGAATCAGTTGTTGCCGGCAATTAGCGATTGGACGTATTTCGATTCGACGTATAATGCGGCACGCGTGTCGCAATGTTTGCGTCACGCATCGCTCCGCGTTTATCCGCATCGGTTTTTAATTGAAATCCCTCCTTTCGTCGCGCTCGCGGAGCGCATTAAGCTGATCTACGAGCCCGCGAAGCATAGGCGACACGCCGTTTAATATCAATGCAAAAAAAAAAAAGCCGTCGTCCTCCCTCGCCGTCGTGACCTCGCCGAGGAATGCCGGGACAGTTATCTCTCGAACGCTGTCGATCGGAGAAAGAGAGAGTCGCCGGCCGGCACCAACTAATAAATTCCGATGCGCCACCACGATGCGTCGACACCATTGATTTATCGCCTTAATCATCGACGAGGACGATATTGAAAAACCGAGGAAGAAAGAGGACTCCGAGAGAGCTAAGGATAAATTAGCACGAAAGTCAACTTTTAACTCGCTCTTCGTCACTATTACAGCGGAGTTACATTCACGGCGGCGCGTTACGTAAATGCTGCAAATCGCGCGTAAGAATTGTCTCTTAATCCTCGCGATGAATCTTGTCCGCCACTTCGCCGTGCTAGACATCGTCGCCGGGAGTGTCGATCGACACGACAACCACCGGCGGCGAGAGATCGATAGCAAGAGCGACCTCCTCGGTCGCACGATTTCGAATGCATTTTTGCGTCTCTCGACTTTAACCGGAAACTAGTTCGGTTACATTCTTTCGCGGCGCATCGCATAATCACGAAATCATTATTATTAACAAATAGTTGTTATTAATCGTTATAATTCATTGGTACTTTTTTCAACACGTCAATCTGAAGAACAGTAATCGCAAATACATTGTCATTAAAAGTGTTTATTCTCGAAGACTGTAATTTATTATAATTTGCGGAATATATTTATTTTAAAATAAAAATAAAATTAAATCGCGAAATATATTTTACATAAAATGAGCAAAGCGTGTAAAAATCACAGAGAGACTCGATAGCATGTCACTAATTTAAATTTATAATAGAAACGAGACAAACAAGCAAAAATAAGACATTTGTTCGTGAAACAACAAACTATTTTCTCGCAAGAGATGATCCAGATCTGAATTAACGGACTGCAAAATCGCGGGTAGAGCAAGGGCATAAATATTTGGAAGCAAAAGTGAAAGCCCGCGAAGTAGGTCGCCGGTGATGAAGGTGGTACGTCATCGCGGGATTATCGGCGACGTTGCTCGATCGATAGCGCGAGAGGCGTCACGGCGCATCGCAACACGGTGATGATTGTTTCGTCGTCGAAATCGCAGCCTCCTATACACCGCACGGAAATATTTGATTTGCCCGTTCGTTAAAGTCCAACCAGATTACCGCGTTGAATCAATACGGCGTGCTTCGTCAGTGCCACCGTCGGCACACTCTCTCTCTCTCTCTCTCTCTCTCTCTCTCGCGTATATCCCGATATTCCTTCCCATTTCCACGCAAGCTTGGAAATAGCTTTCGACTCTAGCGTCGCGCTTAAAGCGGGCTCTTCATTCCCTCGCCGCGATGGCACGCAAACCGAGGTGCGCGCTAACAGCTTCGAAACTGTCCTCGACGATAAAAGAAACATCGTCGTAAATCAGTGAAAGTTCAATAAAACGTGTTGTAAACTCCACAGAGGATCTCGAGATCGTCGTGCGTAAATAAAAAATTTTAAAAGGTAGAATTTTACGCGAAAGAAGCATTAGCGCGCAGACGTTTGCTTTCTTCTAATATTCTGCACACCGGGAGCGCATCGTCAAACAAATCGATGTATACGCGAGATTAATCGCGCAAACTTTTTCTTATCCGAGACATTATCTTTGAAACTTCGTTCGAATAAATTCGCGATTGAGCTGGCTTTTTTTCATCGCTGGTTATTCACCGTGGCACTATTTCTGTGTCGTCACCGGCCGGCGCGCAAAAAGCTCGTAAGGAAGCACGTGTACGATGCGCCGGCCGCCAACAGATGCAGCGCGCGGTGCATAAACGTCCCTCGCGGCTCTCTATCGCGCATTACTGCATAGTGACATCACGCGAAATTGCGCTCCGTATTGCGAAAGGTATTACGTTTATAGCGCGCGACAGAGTGTCGAGGTTGCGCAGCTGTTGAATTTCTAGAGAAATTGCACGTTGCGCTTGTTCAACGCTTAAACGCACGCAAATTCCGACATTAAACGCTCTTCGAAAGGCAGCGTGAGAATATTCACGCGTCACTCATCTATTGTTACAAGTAGTTCTTGTCTCAACGCGTTAGACGAGTAAGTATACGTGTCAACCTAAAAATAACACGGAAACAAAATGCAATAAAAAAAAATAATAGAAATAAAATAATAAAAATAGAATGCACATATGTATTAATTCCTGCGGCGTGATAAAATAAATGCAAGCGTGCTGAATATGAATGACGCAATAAATATTAAATATTTTTTTTCGCGAGATTGCTATCGGCACACGAAAAGTACATTCGAGCACGTGGGTGAATTTGTTGACATTGGTGCATCGAGACATTTAACTCGACGTTGGCGAAACAATTGCTTGCGAGCTCTCTCTCTCTCTCTCTCTATCTCTCTCTGCAGTTAGTATTAGCAGTGAATTGCAAACGTTGGGAGATCAATATTTTGGTAGCGGTTCTCATGCCGCGCATCTGTCGTGTGTGCACAAATTCGGCGCGATTAGCTTGATCGATTGTTTAACTCGGTAAATTTGTTCCACTTAACAATCGCCGACTACGTATCCGGAATTACAAATTTTAAACGGTTTACACATCGATGCCGAATTGATACCAATAAATGTAATCACTGTAATAAATAATTGACATCAGTGAATGCATTTTGCTCCGAAAAATTGGAAGTCCAAAGACGTAAAATCATCATTAATACATTAACTCTGCAAAGCATGTTCAAAATGAGTTTACATGTAGAACGTACATTTGCATTCTAATTTTTTTTTCTTTAATCTTATATTTTTTTTTATATTAAATAATAATAAATCTTTGTGTAACGCAAATTTTTTCGCGCGTACAATTTCCACTGCAACAAATTTCACAAGCTATCTTCCCGTCCCCGACATAGAAAGAGTTTTCCCGTCTTTTTATTTCTCTTCCCTTGGCAATGGTTGGCCCAGTTTTTCCCGACTCCACTTTCTGCAAATTTTTCGCTAGCACTCTTCTATCTCTCCACGACTGCATTGTATAATTTCATTGCGTACGCTCTTAACCCGTTCGCCGCTATGAGAAATCTGACGCAGCGCACCGCCCACTATATGCGACACGTTATGACAGTAGCGCACGAGCGTGAGAGACTAAATTCCGCCAGAAATATGCAAGGCAGGTATTAGTTAGCATGTTAAGAAATTTTACAATTTTACTTTTTACATTTAAGTCTGTCTCTCTCTCTCTGTCTCTCTCTCTCTCTCTCTCTCTCTCTCTCTCTCTCTCTGTCTCTCTTCCCACAAGCTATTATACATTCGTTTCTACGCCCCCCTCGGCTGAATTATATTATCAAACCTAACAAACTCTCGACTCTGCTATTGTTATTATTTTTTTAATATGCTACATCTACGAAGAATGGATAGTAAAATTATAATTATATTTTTATTTCGCGCACAAACATTACAGAAAAAATTTATATCATGCACGTAGAAAACGAGAAAGAGTGAAAAAAAGGTAAAAAAAAAAGAAAAAAAGAATAGCACATTATTAATGCAGCATGCCGATCTTTAAAATCGATTCCAACTTCTAGAAAAATCGCGATCATTATCCTCGTCATTTCTCTACGTCTCTTCACATTTTTTTTCAAATGAAATAAGACCGAGATTTTTTTCTGATGCGGTCATTCACCAAGTCGATCGTCGTTCCGGTATTCACGATCGCAACGCTCGAGAACGGCGGCGTCGAAGGCAAAGCATGCGCCGTCATCGGCGTTTTGGCACGCGCCACCCGTCAGCGTCTTCGCTGCAGCGTCGCGGCGTCACGATCCCGCGCTCGCTTCATCGCCGCTTTAAATTTAGACACCGGCTATTACGCGAGCAGGCAGGCTCGTGTCTCGACGCAACCTCGACGACGTTGTTCGCCGCGACGACGGTGTCCTTCGTCGCGACGACGGCGTAATATCGTTTCCCGGAAGCAGTTACGCGAGAAAGCTACCACGAAATTACGAGCGTCAGAATGCAGTTCACGTGTCGGCGCGAGCAATGCGATCCGTGACAATTTACCTGACTAAATTCAATAAATAAGCCATTATTATATTGTTTGCCTAATTATTGAATTACTTGATTGTTATATGTTCATATACCCAATTAATTATAGAACAGATTCGCTATTTGCAAGATCCACTTTAAATATCAAATACACGTTATCTAAAATAAATAGTTATATATTATAGACTGAAATATCACATGTGAATAAATAATGCTATAATAATTAGAATATGCGAGGGAATTAAAAATAAAGTAAAAAAATTCAGGGCAAGAGTTAAATAGTAAATGTCTTCAATTCGTCTATTCAGATACCCTTTCTCGAAAATGGATCGAGCAAATTATAGACCTATTCCATCGCTATAAATTTTCAATTTTTCCGCTTTTAATTTTTCAACGTAATTTGGCTATATAATTATCAGTCATATAATTATTTATTATCGCGTTATTTCACACTGCAGTCGATTAAAATCGTAATTATTCAATAATGAAAGCGCATTACACTTTGCAAAATTACGTTTCCATAGAAAGCAACGCGTATACATGCTATATATGCATTTGCGTGCATACCTATATTTCATTAGTTGCGTAACGCTTGACTAACCCACTTTAACGCCCGTCAATCGATTGCGACAAATATCGCCGAATCCTCCGGCTACGGTTTGACGCAGGAAATCGCGTTGAGCGGTTCTCAAGAAATTTCTAAACCACCCCACCGGCTTTCGCCGTCTGTCAAATCGACTCCTACGCGATCGATACGACACACTGCATGTATCGTACCGCCGAGTCACAAAAAACAGCAAGGTGTGTCGGATCGCGACGATTACTTTACTCGCTCAAGAAAATATCCGATCATCAATAACCTTCTGATCCCCGCCAATGTTTCTTTTCAGCAAAGTCCACTTATACATCTCAATAAACGTTAAGAGACAATTGCATTCTGTTATACTGGTTTGTTATTGTACTGTAATGTATCGTATTGTCTCATTCAATGGTTTTCTAACATGCTTGTTACACTTGTTTATCGAAAAATTCAAAAATGACAACTAACTTCATATAAACAAAGATTAATAAAAAGTCTAAAGATCTATAAGAAAGAATAATAGCAGTTGCACGCGCGATTTGCGCAATATTCAATAGCTCGCACTAATTAATAAATATTACAAGCGATAAATATTTTCACAGCGGCAATTTATAACAACTGTTTCTCATTTAATGACCGTCATATAAATCACACTCGTGACTTGGATAAGATCTTTCGCCGCGAGAAAAAAAGAGAGAACTGAACAGCGAATTGATTTTAGGCGTTGAAAGGATCAATCGCAAACAACAACAATACCAAAAGTTTCCTTACCGAAAGAAGTCGCTTTGAACGATTGGTCGTCGGGACGCTGCTCGGCTTACCTCGCCACGGTCGATCGAAGCATCACGCGTCGCGATCGCACGAGAACGGGTATCAATATCAGCTGGCGAACTGGCAGAACACCGGAAACGCGGAACTGTGTGCGAAAGCAAGTGACGGCTGAGAGCTAACTGACGGAGGCCACGTGGAGGAGGAAGGTTCGACCGTCACTGAAGCCGCGACGCCCGCCGCCACCACCACCTCCAGCGCGGCAGCAACGACGTCGACGGCGTCGACAACGGCGATGCATGACGCCCGAAATAGCGTCGTCCTTGGCGGAGCGCGTGACGTCGTCATCCCGCCGCACGGTCGATGACGGACGGGGGCGGCGTTGTGACGTCAGCATTGGTGCTACCACCGTCGTCGCTGCTACCGACGCCACCGACGCCGAGTTTGCGCGACGCAGATGTTCGCGAGGTGGACACGAGACGCGAGTTCTGCTATGGAAACGATCGATGGAGATCCGCGTTGAATCGATCCGCGCGATTTTCATTTGTTCATCACGTACTGACTTTGTTGTAAATTGACGACGCGCGAAATCAAAGACGCTACATGATATACGTATATTTTATAGAAGTTGATAACATCAATTATTGCTTATGTAAAAAAAAATTGGAGACAGACTCTGAGCGAAATAACAATAAGCTTTAGAAACGCAATGAAATAAACTGTCCTTATCGACTCCAGTTCTCATTCGCCAGCTTCAATCTCCGACAAATTTATCTTCAATCGTAATCTTAAACTCAGAGATATCTAACGTTAAGAAATAAAGAACCATGTAAAAAATAGATCGGATCCAATGAAATTCTCGTGAAGGAGATATACTGCAAATTGATACGAGAGTTTAAAACTGATAGCGATGACGTTGGATACTATGTCAATACAAAAATAAAACATCTACGGTATTTTAGCATGCTTGATTAATCGCTATTATCGTACATTTTTGAAAAAAAAAACGATCAAACCATAAAATTATCTTTCGATAGAAAATTTACTTCCAAATCGGTAAAAAAATATTGCGTGCGTACCATTCATTTATAAAATAGTATGACAAAAATTTCAAATTCAACATTCGGACAGACACATGCATATAGCATTATAAAATAATCTGTTACTAAATTCAAATTTCATATATAAGTTCATAATGCATAGTACCGAAAAGTGCTAAAATGGTTGACGACAATCAAATGCGATTGCTGTAAAATTCGTTTAGAAAGCATGTTAATACATGCAACGTCGCTGTTTAAAACAACCGCACGTTTAAGGGCCAGTTGTTCCAATTTCTTCGTAGATTCATCCATCAATCACTATTAGGTAAATATCAGTAATCCTTACTCGGTGGTTAGAATACCGAGTAAAATTACCTCTTGGTAATAACAATTTAACTCGTAAGTAAACTTTATCAACAGATAAAACAACAGTCACTGAATATTTACTTAACAGTGATTGACGGGTAAATTTGCCAAGAAGTTGGAACAACCGACCCTATATGAGGCTTACGGTAATTCGGATATACCGCGTGGCAAAAATGTGTAACGCCGCTGTATGACGCACGTCTGCTTCACCTGAAATAGACTTCACCGCGGAATTCGCGTTCTGCTTAAGTTTCAAGTAAAACGACACCATTTTCCGTGCGCAGTACCAAATCTGTTCCACGCCGTAAAATTTCTGTTTCCCTTACGACTCGTTCGTTTTGTCCGCGTTGGCAGAGAAATGGAAGCAATTAAAATAAACGTAAAATCTAACTAAGAATAGCCCAATAATCTCGTGAAACCGTAAAGTTATCCATGAAAAAAGTCAAGAGTATATTTAAATACTCGATACTGAAAAATCATGAAAAAATGTTAATTGTATTACTGCAAATTTATTGTGTACGATTCTCAAATAAAGTGTAAATTAAAGGGAAGAGAAATCTATCAGAAATAGATGATTAAATTATATACCTATATATAATGTACTACATATTAAACTACATATTACGTGTACGTTGTGATGTCGATTACATCGCGCGACGTTAACACGACGTCGATAAGGCCGGTAATTGTCTGCTTTGTATTTCCTGGCGATCTGTTCGCGAAAGTCACGATACCGAAATTTCGCCTCTTCGTGCAACATGTGCGCGTCATACTCGACAAAAGGCTCATCACATCGTGGTAATAACGCCGTGCGTTAAATATTTGACGAAGTTTCGCGGTGTAGCATTTATGCAATATAAATCACACCGACTCGCATACGTCCGATTTTTGCACGCTTCTGTCCTGTCCACCCCGATGAAGTTCGTTTCTCAGTCGCGTGTCTACCCCAAAGAAAAGGTTTCACCTTCCGTATTCATCGCGCACACCATAATCGTATTGTGCTTGCGGCCATCATATATCGAATGATTTCTTTCGCATATATGTGTGCGCTGTTTATGCTAACCACAATTTCCACACTCGCAAATTGCATTTGCCATGCGTGTTTAATCAAGTAATATCACAAATATTTTGCTTAGCAAAATCGAAGCGTTTGGATATTGATATTTGATTATAAAATTTGATATTTGTTTATCATTATAGAAAGAATTTATAATTATATTGATTTATACTTTATGAAGTAGCAAAATAGAATATTTACCAGCGTGTGTAAATTGATATGATTACATATTAAATAAATTGAATTAAATCACATTTTGATATATTACAGATATTGATACGTATATATACAATATATATGTAAATACCTATTAAAACTATCATCAGAGCATTATTATAGTTGGTATTTTCATTTAAGGCAGCTTTTAATAAGTATAGAATAAAAGACATATTTACTTTATAAATATTTCCAAAGAAATTAAATAAAAAATTATCTAATGTTTTCTATAAAAATGTGATATAATGTATAGGTCAAAAAATACAACTTCCTATAAACTTTCAATCTTCCTACGTGCATAAGGAAAATTATATAATATAAAAGTTTCTACAGAAAGATCAGCATTAAAAATAACACGCAGAAAGTATAATCAATGGTTTTAACGCGAATTAACTCTTAAATATCACTTATGGGTCATTCGTGTTCATGGAAGTTTTTCAACTTTCAAAATGTAATATTTAATTTTCTTTCAACTTTTCAAACATGCATTACTACATAATAACTTTATCTCACGACACGTGAAAATCACGTAAAGCAGAATTTTCGAACGCAACGCTTGTCAAATTTTTCCGAAAAAAAATTGGCAGCGTGCCGTGTGTTATCCGTTATTATCTCATCCCTCAGTTGCGCAAAGATACGTTTTATCTCGAAAAAGCGCGACGTCAATTCCGGAGCGAGCGTGATTTACAATCTGTCGGCTATCGCGGACGCGATAAACAAATCGATCGGTGAACAAATCGAACGAATCGCGGAATGCCTTATCAATGCCAACGTCGCGTAACGTATGATGCACAGTAAGCGAACGGCGTCGCGACGCTTCGCCACCGTATACCATCATTGACACGTGCGAGCGGATTAACGACGTTTCTTAAACGCGACTGAATCGAGATATATGAATAGAGGTTTATATCTCACGCGTGGTTCGGCATTAGAGCACGTCGGAAACGTGAAAAGTGTAAGCGGCACGTGATGCGTCAGCCGTCTTTGCCGGCTGCTTTGGTCACTTTTGTAGCCTGGCCAAGCAGCCGCGGATCGCCCGCCTCGCACGTATATTTAGTTTGCCCAGCAAAACAATGCAATTGGCCTCTAGGAAGCGCCATTTGATTCTCCGTTGGGCCAACAGGACCTTTTTTTAAGCTTTTACACTCTTTGACTCACTGCGCGAGCAAGTGTGCTTCTCTCGTGGTTGACGCACTTGAATATGGACGATTCAATTATTGAAAAATCGAAGAAAAAGTAAAACTTATTTGTAAAAATTGAGAATCTTTTTAATAATAATGTATTCTAATAATAAAAAAATTAATATATCGGAAAAAATATGGGGCGAATGGATAAACTATAAATTATTCTAGGGATGTCATAACTTTGTTGTTTTAAATAGTGAAGAACGGCTTTTCACACGAATATCGTTTTTATGCATCAATATAGGTTTTTGTCGGCGGAGCTACCGATTAATTGCGTTATGTATAATCGCACTCCCCTAAATGCTAAAAATAACCAATAACCTCCGACGATAAAAATTTTTCTACAACTAATTTCATACGAATTAGAGATAATTTCTCTTTCTCTACAAGTGTAAATTGTCACGAATCAACTAATACTTTTGGTTCGTTTAATAATAATTTTTTTATCATCGCTTCGGAAGCATCGAAAAATTATAAAAGTGGAAGGATCGATTAATAGCAAAAAAAGAATAGATTGAAAAAGTTGCTGTAGAAGATTTAGTAGTCGAATAAATGCGGTTATAGGCGGCTTTTTTGACACGCAGGATACGTGCATACTAGTTAGCGTATCGGTAAATCGGCTCGGAGAATCGTTCAATGCGTGATTTGCGCATAATAGTTCGCGCCGCTCAGCGCGAAAATAGAGACGTGAGCATGGAAAAGAAATAGGACGGTGCGCGCGCGGGCGCGCCGATTGGCTATGCGATACGGTAGAGAATATAATGTAAGAATTTTTATACGGGAGAGAGGATATTTTCCGATATCACTTTAAGCTACCCCTTGTGCTGCTCAGTGGCTGCGTGAACGAGCTCTACGTTATAACGGGTGCGCGCGTTACGGCCGCAAGAAAGCACGCGCGCGCGACGTCGTTATCTTGGTTACGGCACACGCGTGCATAATAAACACGTGTAATATATGTATACATACGACACTACGGCTGTTTATGGAGCTCTGGCCTTGGCGAGTCAAGGGACGCGGGATTTGTCGCGTACAAACCCTCCCGTGTGCCCTGCCCCCCTTGCTCTCTCTCTCTCTCTCTCTCTCTCTCTCTCTCAACATGTCGGCGTCTCTAACAACCCGAGAGAACATCTCATTCCCGGCGCACCCTTTGATCGCGCGCGATCAGAGCCTTCGATCTCCGCTGGATAAATCTCTCCCCCCAAGAAACCCGATTAAATCTGTCCGCGGACTCGAGAAAGTCTGGTCTACGTGCGCACAGAACACGAACAATGACGAGGGATTTATGTTATTATAATATTATATAATTATGCTATTATTATATTATATAACTATTATAAAACTTTATCTATTTACCGCGTCAGAGTAGATATATAACGTTTACTTGCGTTTTTGCAAGATTAATTAAATCAGCACGGCGTGTTAAGTAGTTATGACCGATCGCGATCAGACATCGCTATAAAAATACTTGTCCGATGCCTGAGTAAGTACATATTTAACTACTGATTAAACGATACCCGCGATTGTATTTATTGAATTATCTTGCATCGCATCAACAACGTACAAATTTCAGAAGCAAAATGATACAGAAATAGAATCCGTTATGATAACAAAATATTAATTTTACCATCTAACATGCAAGCCCCAAATATTGAATATCTCATCACGAACAAGCACAAGCGCTGTATGCAAAAGAGAGGAGATATGCATCGTGTGTTAATTGCGCAAATACGCTATTTCTGACATGTTATAACAAATTATCGGTAGTTCGCGTTTCAATGAGAAATTTTTCCAATTTTACATCTTGTATTTTGCAACTGAATAAAGCGGAAAAATCGATTTTTTTCGAACAATAGTTTCCGAGTAACAGCAAATCTGAAAATCGGTCAAATTTTATCAACTATGAATAATCGATTCCAGCTCGCTTTTGTCTCCGATGCTTCTCTCGTCGCGCGATCTCGCATCCGATCCATCGATCGGCCAAACAGCGCCCACTTGGCTTTACGGCGTGACGCGCGTTTTGAGCGCGCGGAAGAAATCAGTTGCCGATTTACCATTGTCACGGCCGTTACTCTCGCGAGAGCGTTACAATCGGCGGCTGTCGCAATTCGAGCACGGCAATGCAGCGAAACCGGTGACCGGCCGGCTGTCTCACCGCCTCGCCTCGCCTCGCCTCGTCGCGCTGCACCTGCGCCCGCTCGCGCGCGGCGCAAGTGGTTATATTTGTAATCCTCGTATACTCTCTTCTTTCCCTACGGTCTCGTGCAAGCCAAGTATGTACGCGGAAAAGAAACGACTTGCACTCGGCCGACTGCCAGACTATATTTACCGCGACATGCCGATTACACCTGTAAAAAGTCCTGTGGGAACGGACGGCACGAATTTCGCGATGTTGATTAATCATCCCAAGATCCATGAGACCCCACCCGAAACATATCGAATGTATCTCCCCAATAAAGCGAATTTTCTAAATGCTGTATGAAAATTACAACGAGGCTTTGGCTTTTTGTATACAAGAGTTATCGGTTATAACACGCGATATCAATTTATTTATATATTTATCGATTAAAAAATAATAATTATAGCTGTGGAATAGAAGCGAAAAAGTAATATAGTCTTCTTATTAATTTTTGAATAAACGTGCTTGGTTTGTCAGCGAAGCTCAAAGATGATAATGACGATGGCAATAAGTCTAATACCATAATAACGCTAATATCATCTAAAAAATTTAAACTGATAATTCTTTATTAAAAATGTATTTGAAATTTTTCCTACTAGAATAATCCTAAATTTACTAAAATAATACATTAGATGAAATTAATGTGAATTGATCGATTAATTCAAATTAATGTGCTCTACAAGTTTTAAAAATTCTAGAAAAAAAAAACATTTTTTATGTCAAATATATTTTTCTCATTTGCTATAATATTGATACCGAAAGATTCGGACTTAAAGATTCAGCTTGACGTCATAATTTTTGCGCGGTCGTCGATCGATGCGACCGATGAATTGTGATTTAATTGGCAGATGAAGAATAATCGCGGTAAAGTGGACCACCGCGACTGTCTAGGCGAAATAATAACAACGATATTCTCGTCCGCGGTCTACGTCACGGCCGTGACGTAAGCAGCTATCGGGCACAACGGTGACGAACGTTTGGAAATATCGGTCGGCCGCGAGGCGACGATAACCCAAATCGTCCCGTAATAGCATTCAATTATTTATCTACCGCTGCTCGATTCACCGCAAATGGCACAGACAGAACCAGTTGCAATTATCGATGATAAAATATTGCGCGAGTATAAAAATTTATTGCGATTTTCATCAACTAATATTCTTAATGAAAACTGACAACGTTTGAATATGTGCTTCAATCTTGACCAAAATAGATGAACAAGCTTATTATGTGTCATTGCTCCGGATTGTTATTGAAATAAAGTTAAAACGACCAATATTCATAAAAAATTTATCGTAAAAAGCTGTCTAATAGGCGCATGAGGATTACTTTTTCGTGTAATTGCACTAAAAACACGTGCAACAAATCGTTGTATCGTGATAAATTGTATTAATTTTGGTATATGTTCAACAACCAAAATATTAGAGTGTAACACCGTGCGACCTATATATCGAGAAATACATATAGATTATAAATAAATATTTCAATTTAGTATCATATTTCATAAAGTTTTAAACATATCACATAAATTTAACTGCATGCAACTGATAATTCAAAATCGAAAAAAATCAATTAACTAATTTAATCATAATTCAATTCATTGTGATAGGCTGTTAATATATTAAATATTAATCGTGAACATTGACATTTTCATATATTCAATAATTCGATAATAAATTTCAATTCTACATCAAAAGTAGTTCTAATAAAATTTCAATATTTTAATATTTAATTGCGTGTATTGAAGGAATGTTAAATCCTTTAATGTAGTTATTTATCGAACAGTTTCTTAGCTTTAAAAATTTAAAAATTTAAACTTTTACAAGAATCAATTAGAACTAATTTTTTTCCATTACATTTAATGTTTCGTGAATTATAAAATAAAATTTCATGAAAGTTTCAACATGCAATTTTTCCGCTGTTATTAAATTCCCAATAAAAAAATGCTGTTTGCATTTTTATTGAGAGATTTAAAATCCCTCAAATTTCCTCTACATCGTCCATTATTATCATCAAAGTGGGCTTCAAATCATCCCAATACTCAAACGAGATTCATAATATACAACGCACGCGAAATATCAACGCGAGAGAAAGCCATCTACATATGTTATCAAAATAAAAAATTGCCATCTTGTCGACGACGATTGTCGAGAATCGCGATCTAGCACCCTCGGCGCGGCAACCACCATCGCTACCACCACCACCATCGTCATCATCATCATCATCATCATCATCATCATCATCATCATCGTATATCACCACCACCATAACCGTCACCAGCAGCGAGCAGCTTTTTATAGGGTGATCCGCAATCTTGTGTCCCGTTTATCTGACTTACACTTGCTCCAATGATCGTGGCGTTGCACCGCGTGGTGCTCGAGGTTCCGATGATGATCGTGATTGTTGTTGGTGTCCGCGGCGATGGTAACCTGATGATACGGCGTGGCGGTGGCCAGGTGGATCGGCACCGTCGCCGATCGCTCCTGCTGCTCGACGCCCAGGTGTCTGCCGCCGGCATCGGTGACGCCGCGATGCTGCTGATGTTGATGATGGTGGTGCGCCACGACGCCGACGGTAGCGGCGGTCGCTTCCGTGCTGCCGGTACTGTCCTCGACGGTGGTACGCATCGCGCGTACGATCAACGACGACCTCGCCCCTCGTTCAATCGCAGCAGCTGCCGTTCATCGATCGACCGCCGATCGCGCGTGTCATCCCGCGACAATTCGCGACTCACGCTCGTGGATCGCGATTGAGAATTGTGCACGCGCGTCCAACACAGCGGAGAATATCCGAGATATCAACACGGGTTCTATAAATCCGCGCGGGCCTCTCGAGAGAAATTAGCGTGAAGCGTCTCGAGTGAGTTTCAATACACTGAGCATCGGAGATCTAGATCTCAGCCTCAATCCTGAACAGAGAATCTGACCTCCGATCAGCAAGTATCAGCGAATTGCGACAAGTCCGTTTCTTACATGCAATCAATGAGATCGTAAAAGAGTGAGATCAGTGTGTTTCACGGTCCACGCCAACTGGTTTTCAAAAATCACGTCGCGTTTGAGGAGATGTAAAAAAGTGACGTTCGGTACATCTCTTTAAATGAAGCATGCGCGCTGGCTGGCGGGTGGATGGTAAAAGCGAGGGAAGAAGGAACGGCGTACAAGTAGAAATGGTGATGAAAAACGATCAGATCTTCGACTGAGCGCGGTCGAAAATCTTCACGTTATCAGTTGACCGCACGCATGCTTTATCAACTGTCCGATTATCCATGAAATTCCATGGAAAAGTTGTGTGTGAAAGAAGCTTGAAGGGAGAGAAATGAGAAGAGAGAAAGAGAGAAAGGAAAATCGGGGTGGAGAGAATGAGATGAGATTTTCCCGCCGTCAGCCGGCGGAGAGTGCTCTACGAATTCCCGCGCGCAACACACACAAAACACAGGAGCAGAGCCGACAGCCTCCTCCCGCGCAACAACAAATGAACGTGAGACAGCACGTGATGTATCACCGACCTGCGTGCGTCGTCGTAGGGCAAGACGAGTCCTTCCTGATGATGTCGCGTGAGGTCAGCGCCCCACCGAGGAGCCCGAATACTTCCGCCCTGGGCACTCGCATGCAGAATCCTGATACCGCCTCGCCGCTTATCGTCGCTGTCGCGTCGTCGTGACGGACGACATCGTCGTTTTTTTTTTTTTTTTTTTTTCTTCAATTAGGACCCGATCCCTCGGATGCACCTGCTGCCGTCTGAGCCCGCTTGATCCCCGCTGAGAAGGCCGATTACCATTCAACACTGACAGCCGATTGAGCGGATCGTCACTCCGGAGCACCGTTTCGCGACGATCAACACGCGGAAACCCGAAGCGGGATCGCACAGGTGTCCCGCTGTTTCGCGACGACGGTACAAGCCACCCTCGCGCAAACGCTCAGTCCCGCACGATTCTGATACGCGCGTAAAATGTAACGACCTCGGCGTCGAATCCTGTGAAACGTAGCCGAGAGACGTCGAGAGAGACGAAGAGCGAACGAGAGAGAGACAGGTGAAAGAGAGCCTGTGAGAGAGCGGAATCTTCGGTTATCCTGAGAAGCGGTACACTCGTACGGGTGGCCGGCCGCCGCGTAACTGAGTCCGGATCGCGCGCGTTCCTCCGCTATATTAAAACCGTACTGTGTGTAGCGGCAGCGGCGACGGCGCGGAGCGAAGCAGAGAACGGGCGGAGCGGCGACGCGGGGAGGCGAACGGCGCTAACAATGACGTCATCTCGGACGTCACAACCCGGGACACGCACACGGCAGCAGCCGGCGGCGGTGGATCGATGGTCCCGGCCCGAGTATGAGCGCACCTATTGGCCCACGCGGCTGATGATGCCGTTACGATGACGTCCACACGCCACCCACCGGCCGCCCAGCTGCTACCCTCTTCCCTCCCGCCCTTCTACGCCCCCACACCCCTCCGGCACCCGTTTCAACCCCCACGCAAACCTCGAGGCAGGAACGGCACGCGGACCGCCGCATCGTTTAAGATAAAGGGAGAAAAAAGACAAGCGCGCAGAGGAGAGATAGAGAGAAAGAGAGAGGGAGAGAGAGAGAGAGAAGACACGGGCTTTAAATCCGTTCTATTCGTCCTGGATTTTCCTGGTTCCTCGTTTACTTTAACTGTCTCTCATTTTCTTTAACTGTTTTGCAAGTAGCAGCAATTTTCACGAACGTGGCATAATTATATTACGATTATGATGTTATCCGTTTTATGTACTGTGGCCGAATGCCTTTTATATACTGCAGTCGAACGGATTTTTATGAGTGCAAGTACGATTAGTTTACGATGATGCTGTTATGCGCTTTATTGAAGTTTTTCCACGAAAAATGTTTTCAGATAAATGCATAAATTTCTATTAACGCAACATCAAGCCAGCGATATTATTCTATATAATAGAGCCTAATTTTATTCTAGTTTTCTAATTTTATAGCAAAATAAAATATTCTCCCGCAGACCCCACGAGAATCTTTTCAATTGAAACTTTATTTCTGAATTTAATACTTTTATTACGACTCTATTTAACTGCCAGTCGCAGTAAAAGATTTCCCATATTCAGATTCGCTCGTCAATAAAATAGATAAGCTGAACATTAAATCCACAATTAAGTCTCAAATTAATATCCTCCTTGAAAGCTGTAAAACGACCGTGACAAATGATTCAATTCGTCGACGATGACGATTTTGTAATGTGTGCCAAGCGCGTTAGCGCATCATCATCTTTCTTACACATTATCATAAATATACCGAGATCGATCTGACGGCCGGGGCTTATGCCGCTGCTTACGGCCGGTTTTGTAATATCGATGTGCAGAAACTGTGAGAGCCGATACTCGCTGCTCGTGCGTGCAGCGATGCACCGGAATGCATCCAAGGCGCGCAAACGTGCTGTCGTTATTAACCTATGACCTAGGAACGCGCAATCCAGCCAACCCCGTAATGTAATCAGCCGATGACTGATAATTATCGCGTAAAAATATGACGCTATTTTTTTTTCGCTACTCTGTCCGCGATGATCTCAGACTGTATTCATAATCCGAACAAACAGGAGGACAAATTCTAAGGATAATTAATTCCCCCTGTGACGTTTATCCTCGTGACGCAACGGATCACCGCGGGATTATTATGTTCTACTTTGACAATGAAAAGCGCGGACTTTAATTTTGTAAGGTGATTCCGTAAGGCTCCTTTAATTCTCCTCTTCCTCGAGAAGTTTTCCAAACTTGCGTCGGAAAGAAATTGAATGGCGGAACAAGTAAATTTACCTAGATTATCTTGCTTTTCCTTATAATTTTTCGATCACCGCGAAGTTTCGGAAAACAATCCGCCGCGCGGAGTAACGCCAAATTAGAATTCCAATAAAATATCCAATATACACCTACACTCTGCCGCTGTATAGCAGAAATTGTGTCTCGAGTTACCGTTGAATCATTAATAGCTGTGCCCTATTTTCATAAATTCGCCATCAATATCGATACAACACAATTAAAAGTTTCTAAAACGTGTCGCGGCGTCTGGCCGCACATCTCACCGTTCCCGACAGAGAGAGAGAGAGAGAGAGAGAGAGAGAGAGAGAGAGAGAGAGAGAGAGAGAAAATATCCCCGCGCAGACTCGATCACTCGAAACAAGCGGCTTAGTACGTCATCAATTTAGCCGCGTCGTCACTTGAGGGTGAAACGATGACGTCATAGTTTTCTCTCGCCGCGCGCCCCTTTATATGACGACGTTTGCGCCACTCTTATCGGACGCTTCTGCGCGCGGGTCAGCTTACAGCTGAGGCGGGAGGCGAGGAGAGGACAGTTGCCGAGAGGGAGAAAGGGACAGGGTGAATAGCGGGACGAGGAAGGAAGACAGAGAGGGATGCGACGCATAAGCACACACGCCGTTCTTCCGTCGTCGATTGCCACCACCGCCGCGCGGCCTCCATTCATGCATCACCCGACGTACCCCCGCGCGCTCAACTAGCCCACCTTCGCGTCCCCCTGGCATCTCCACGTCCCTCCTTCACCTTCCGCACGCGGTGCACGCGTGGCAGAGCGGAGGCGTCAGCACAACCTGGCGCTGCCCCGATTTAATCAGCCGTGAGACGAGCTACTTCGACACGTGACGAAACGCTGAGGGCTCTGTGATGTCGCCGGCGTGCCGTCACCTGTGTGAAACGACCGCTGATCCGGAAGAACGCTGGCCGAGGGGTAAGGTCGACTTCGATCCGGTCGCAGCAGAGTGGAATCGGCGTGCCGGTCACACGCCATTCTCGCTCGGAAAACAGCTTGCGACTAAATCGCGTTTCACTGCTATCTTATACGTCTCGAAATTGATTGGCGTGCATAGATGCATCTTCCAATTATATAAAAATTTTAATGTATTTCTCAATACGATCCGATATTCCAAGACTTAAAGCTCGATATAGTGGGTTTATCGAATAAAAGCACGCGAATTCATAGATCGATCGGAGGCGTAAATAAATTTATCCGGGAGAGATTAAATCTCGTAACCGATTGTGAAAGCGTAAACCGACAATGCGAAGCAGAAACAGCGGACAGTAACAAGAATTGACTGACATTCACGATAATTCAACGAGCGCGATTATCGCGACGATCGCGCGGCGAGATACACATAAATGTCGGTAATAAGATAAAGGCGAATAAAGTCATTTGCCTCTCGGCGAAATTTCGTTGATTTCGTCGACAAGACAGCGGTCGATGATGATCGGGCGCGTATCCCCGGGGCTAACGGTACGATGGTAATATGCAATTCCAATCGCCTCGCTATCAGCGAACACACAAACAAACGTACGTGACAAGCCTGAGCAACTCGGGGCTCCGGCAATCAGCTGTCATCGATAATCCCGTTAATTCAATGATAGATTTTATAATTGAAATTATTCGCGCGTTGCTGACGATATTCAGCCTCGTGAGCCGCGCATCACTCGTCACAACTCGCGTTACGTTCATTACGCGAGTATTAATCTGATATTAATGACAAGACGTGCGGAACGTGCAACGTTTCCGGTACAGCCTTGATTAATTAACAAGCCTGATTAATTAACAGCCGCGGCACATTTAACATCCACGGCACATAATAGTTTCAAAATAAGTTATCACGCTCTCGCCCGAGGCGATCTCAATTTTTGTTTGTTCGTTGAAACAAACGTTGGTAAGATAAATGTGTGTTTTTGCACTGCAGCGTCACACATCGTCAACAATTCGTGTCATTCGTGAGATGAAAGAAATAGATCGTGCTAAGATTATTTCGAGCGGTTAAAAAGATTAAAGGTGTTGCCCGCTTCTTTGAAAGACAAAATTAAGCAGAGAAAAATAATGCACAATATATATGGTACATTTTGGATGTGCGCGAATGATCTATACGTCTTTCCAAGAAACATTCGCTTCGATCCTAGAGCGTATAAAAAACGTATTCTAATTTGGTGGCTGCACTCTTTCGACAATAAGAGACGTACAAAGTAAGTTCGAGTAGTACTTATTTTGCACTCTTATACTTTGTATAAAAGCGATTCGTGCATTATGTAATGTAATAGTGAAATTTACTCACCAGCCGATGTCCTGTCGCTGCAATACGTGGCTCTGCCGTTGCTTCAAGCACGCCTGTAACAAACATTAATTAATTAATACAATTTATTCACACCGCGCACCTGAGTTTTAGAAGCGCGATATAATATATATATCTCGCAAAATACTCAAGTGAATAATTCTGAGCTTGTCGGAAATCATCTCAGCATTTGAAAAACTTTTGTCTTTCTCCGCGGCTTATTTGCATCGAATTATCAACAATTATATTGACCTGCGATTACACCGCAAGTGATCCCGATTTACGTCGAAACCAAATGATGCCATTTAGATCAGTGACCGTGGCTTACCTCGCTACTACGCTCTGGTCAGCTGATCGGTTGATCGTAGTAATGCAATAATTACGTAATATTACGCGCGCAGCATGTATGATACACACACACACACACCCGTCGCATTCATTCATAAATGGTGCACGCGCGCCGGATTTTTTAAATGTTAAAAGTCGGCGACAAATTGACCTAGCAACATGCATGAAAAATAAATCTGCTGCATGTTTCATGTGCTGCAGATGTTGGTATTTATTATAACGTGTATATTTGTCTTGCATGTATATTGCACGGTATACAAGTATTACTAATTATTCATCAGTATCGAACGATACAAAATTTATACCATGTTAAACTTCACACGCGCCAAAGCAATTAAAATAGATTTTATGTATTTAATTCTTTATTTTTCTATTAAACAATTATATCGCGGCCGCGTTAAGAAAACCTAAACCTGAAAGTATATAAAATGTTCCGCAACTACAAAAATCATTTTGTGTATATTCTATTTAAAAATAAAATTCATTGTACACATGCTATCCAAATAGCAAAAATCTAAAAAAAATATAACCTTGTGCACGCTCTTTACAAATTTATAATTTCGCAGAAAATAAAACAAAACTTAAATTAACATAAATTTAGCAAAAATGCAGTTTTACGAGTTTATTGCAACAACCGTGAGATAAAATAGGAACCAATCAAAAAACTAAGAATGCAACAAGAAAAAGAAATAAGATTCTTTGCAATCGATACGCGAAATAAAGCTTTTCAACAACACTTGTCACAGTGATGGCAATCGCGAGTGATACATGTATTTTAGTAAACGTGCTTCCGTCTGCCAAAAAAGCAGTTTGCCTTGACAAGGTAATATTACAAGAATGCAGTTGTGTAGACGAATGCCGTAATATATTTTGTGCCTGTGATCATGTGCTAGATACAGACTGAGTCTTTCACGTATTACGTGATTCTTTTACAACCAAAATTATAAATTTCAAAGAAATGTCAAAGAAATGTAATTTTTGACAGCTTGCGTTTTGTGTATCATAATATTTTTTTTCTTTATAATATTTTCAACAAAATCTTAATTGCGTAAACAATATTTATGTTAATATGTATTAGCAAATTTATTTTCCAAATATTAATACTGACAACAGGGGAGCGATAGTCAATTTCGCTTTTATCACTGTACGTTGTACACACCTGAGCGCGCAAATTTCAGGCTATCTTATTCGCTAACTTTAAATGCTTCTAATTCAAAAACCATTACACCCTGAGTATTTTGGTATTAAGATTTTTTGCTCAGAATTATCTCAGAAATATACCCCTAAGCGTTGTTACGGTCTTTACGGGACACCCTGTATATATATATATATATATTATTTCATGTAATAATTTTATAAGATAGAGTTCAGTTATAATTAATTAAAAAATAAGGTGGTGACTATTAACATCCTTCTAGATTATACGCAGTGTTCTACCCTATCTTTAGTGTTAAATAACTTTGTGTCTATAGATATCTCGACATTTTTTAAAACAAGCGCCATTTCTTTTACATTGACCTCTAAGTGTCTGTGGTGAAAGGATAATATACGGAGCACCACGTTTATATTTATACAAGTAATGTCACTCAAAACTGAATCAACGTGCTGCATATAAGGTTAAAGCGAGAACGCGATGTAAAATGTTCCGGTGACTTTCAAGTAAAAAAGTACTCAAAGATCTAAAAAATATCATACATCGAAGATCCAACTTTCCGTATGACGTACTTCTTTTTTTTTTTTTCGCAACGGGGAGCAAGATTGTGCGCGCCGCGCATCCTCGGCCGGCGCTGAAAACTTGTCATAGCTCAGCTCGTGCGGCAAACTGTACGGACTGTTCTTATTACTCGACTCCGATGTGAACTGCTTAATGATTTTTTAATAAACTTCCGGGCACTTTGTGTCGCGTCCTGAAGATCGTTGTACCGTGTACGCACGGGAGCCAACGCGGCGCATAATCTTTTATTACACTGTGTGATGACCTTTCCTACGTGAGCTAGAATCCGCTCTATCAGTGTATATAAAAGGACGAGCACGACGATGCCAGTGAACCTCCTCTGCCCGCGTACTACCCTCGTATTCGCTCTTTCTCTCTCTTTCTCGCCGGGCAATTATTTTTTACGGCATTTATAGAACGCGTGTAACTCACATCGGCTCGCATATAGAGTGAGAAGGCGTGTGATTAATATATATATAAATCAAACGACGAGTTCTTAGGAGGCGTCCATCTGATAGGCAACTGGTTACGGCAGCTTTTCGCGAAAAACATGCAAGGTTTTTTTCAACTATTCGATCAATCAGCCTCCGCTTTTCAAAACTTATTGTCGAAATTTTGTTTTGCGTGAAAGATTTCTTTTCAAATAATAAATAGAATAAAATAAAGTCGTGATGTCAATTTTCGATACACAGCGCAGATTTAACGCAGATTTAACGAAGAATTAAAATACTCCCACACATCTGTCGCGTCACACATCAGGCGGTATTTCGTCTTCAATAGTAACATCAATAAATTCACTGGAAATGATAAAAAATATGCAGAATTAATGTTGCAACGGGCATATTGCCTCGTTTCTGTTACAACCCGATTAAAAATTTTAGATACTGCCGATTCTTAGTGTGCGACACCACGGCCAACTCTATTCTTAAGAAATCCTCTGTCGGGCGTAGACTACGCGATCTGTCCAAGGTGATCTCGAAAGTCCTCCGACAGAAGACTTTTAGAAAGTGGCATTGCGATAAATAAATGTGCCAACAAGACGATGAACAGTCGGTCCGAAGCAAAAATAGTAATTATTCTGAAGAATTAATTCATCTCAGGAACGTTTACGATTTCTATAAACAAATCGTCACAAGATGTTTGACATTTAATAGCGATCAATCAAAATAATACCGTCATAACGAATATACAATGCCGAGTCGTATTTTATTAGGTTATCGGATATATCAGTTATTGCCGCGATTATCGAACAAATAGTATTTATTATTAAAAGCCACCAGCCACCGCTTGTTTCTTAAATATTACTGACGGAGGTCATTTATAGTTCTATTGATCCTGTTGACATTTGGGCCGATGACACTTAATACACATAATATCGAGAGTTAATTAGCTCTTCAAGAAAATTATTAAAAAATACAGTACTGTAAGCACTTATAATAATATAATCCGATCAATATTACGATTTTATTAATAAATAAACATGTAAATAAATATGTAAATAAAATCACGTACAAGTTACATATCAATAATTTTAAGAGATATTAATGAAACTCGTGAGCGAAGTTATAATATTCGGAAATTGTAACTGAAAATCAGGAACCTGTTCTCCGCGGGCTCTCGCGAAAGAAGGAAGCCACAACGATCATGCATGGCAGGATCTGACGAGGGAAAAGGACGAAGAGGAGGAGAGGAACCGGTTGTAGGTTCTCGTGCAGCCAGGAAGAACCAGGTGAGGGTGAGAGGCCGATATTACGCAATGGCATGCGAGCCATGAGCTGCAAATTGCACGACGAAAGGCGACTGTCGCGCATATAGAAACACGCACGTTTATGCAGATAATATTAATAGATGCGCGCATATATAATGATTTTAATATTGCAGTATAATATCAATATTACAGTAACTTAGAATAAAAATCAAAAACTCAAGTTTTTGATTTCTATAACACAAAATATGTGTTAATATTGATTACAGAAACCCAACATGTCAATATATCGATATGTGTTAAAAACGGTTTTAATTAGCTTCAATATGCTTGAGATAACTCCAATTGTGTTGTAAATTTCAACTAATTAAATATTTTATTCTTTCAAACATATATTCTAACAATTTTAAAATAAAATAATGCCATATGATAAAAAAATCATAAAAATTGTAATAATATTTCAGTAGTCAATATCGACATTCTATAAGCTTTTTTCTTTCAATAAACTTTTCACCGCATGTCATAAGAATATCATCAATACGAAGATAAATTAAACGCTCATTTGATGTTTAATTACTTATAACGCCTGGATATCTTCCGCGCAGCGGCGCGCACGTACAATTAGTTTGTGAAAAACCTAAACGCGCAAAGGATTATTACGACTCCATCCTCTCACAGATTATCCTAATAACACGCGTTCAAATATAATTACGTCGCTATTGCACAACGTAATAACTTTAATTGCAATCTGAAATCTTTTTATTGCTACGCTAATAACGTTAGCCGTTACATGTTCTTGTAATCTTAAATATGGACTTTTAATTACACGATACGTGTATTTATCAGAGTGCTCAACCGCAAATAGCTACATTGTGTAACGTTCAAGTGCCACGCAATACTAGTAATTTATCGATATCGATACTCATGCACGACTATTGAATAGTGAACGATAAAAATCAATTATACGGACGACAGAATGGAATTGAATTCAGTTCCGTATATTTTAGCAAATTCACAACAGATGGCAAAGGCAGAAATCGGATAAATCATTGTATTCTGTTAGATAATGCAAGATAATTATAGTATCGTGATTTATTGCAAGGTTATGCAATGACCAGGCTCCCTGATTAATTTATTAAAGTCGCAGAAGATTACTTATTCCTCCCCATATCTTGCCAGATTTTTATTGCAAGTCTGAACGTGTCAGGCGCATTACCGTGTCCGACCTGTGCTATGAAAACCCTCAATTATGCCCGTTCTGAAATTAGAGCCACGCGTTGCATGCGTATTACTTGCAAGAATGAGGCATGAGCGTTCCTCCGGCAAAGTAATTCCGCGATGCAGCGTAAGAGCGTAATTTCCCTTTCAGCGTGAATGAGATTAAAGCGTGGTGCTGAATGCGTGGGCCGCTTCTCTATAATGGTGCCGCGGCGCGTGTCGATGAATCGGTCTAAGAGGGTAACGCTTTTTTTTTTTCAACATTGCGGCAATAAAAAGCGACCACACATTATCGTCGATTATCGTGATGCATCTATCTTATACGGGTGTTCGAGAACGTATCTGATCGGACTATGATGTGCCTGCGTGAGCAATAAAGAATATCGGACTTGCGAGATCTATATTAATCGACCATCGTAGTATCTATTCTGAATATCGAGTTTAATAAAAAAAAAAAGCCTTTAATAAGAAAGATTGCTGCAAGCGGTTTGACCTAACTGCAAATTGTACGATAACATTTGTCTTAATCAGAAATCATAATTACTTAGGAATTAGAAAAGAAGTTTAATTAGAAGCGACGGTAAGAAAATGATAAATATGGCAGTGGAGACATAGACTTTAGATTATTAGAATTATACGTTTTAGCTAAAGAAATTGAATTTATTCCTGTAAAATCTAAAAAAAATTTCACGAGAAAAACACGGTGGGTATGTGCGTGTACCCTTGATATTTAAAGAGCACTTTGCACTGAGATCGAAATATCTATTGTTCTGATTAGACAATGTAACTCAATCGATATTTCACCTTTAAAACTATCGTGAAAGTTACAATCATGTGAATTCCATTAATAGCTACTAATAATAGCTACCAATTTTTAATTCATACCTCTACTACGCTGCAAAAATAATAAAAATGTAAGAAGATTAAAATTGTATTAATTTATAAATGTCTCTACGGCCTATAAATATACATATTTAGATACAGTTATATTTAAGAAGTTTGCAGCAAAAGCAAATGAAATTTTACGTGTAATGCAATAATAAATTTTAAGGTTTTTTGTCGTTAATCAACAACGCATCATTTCACGCTAATTAATATAAAAATAATGAACGCAAGCAATATGTTGTGATTGCAGTGCATTTCTATTTTTGTAATCTTGAAGAACCATTATCACGTGCCGCTGAAGGCTTAACAGCTGACTGATAAATCACACAGAGTATCGAGTGCGAAGAGCGCAATCGACCGAACGAGATCACGAAACGGCGGAGAAGCAGGTTCTCGCATTAGCTGCGATCCTGCTGTCGATGCGTCGCGCGCGTAAATCGATTAAGTGCATAAAACACATTCGTGGGCGTTGGCGTCACACGTGGGCGTCGCTTGTACATATGCACATGTGTGCCGACGGCGCGCCGTCGAGGGAAACGCCGTGCGGGTGGCGCGCTGAATCGTTTCGTGAAATGGAAATCGGATAACTGCCGTATTCATGAAATCCGAATGCGACGATTACGCGCACCGGAAAACCTATCGTACCGTACGACCGGTGCTTAAAATCGCAGACGCCGTTAAGGCCGGTTAACCATCGCGACCCGCCGACTTTTCATTCATGCCCAGCGGCGACGGCGATTTGCGAATTAATTCGGCAAAATTGTGTCAAATCGATACGTAACGGATTGGATTGGCGCACGTGTCGTGAAATGCCAACACGCGTGGACAAACGTGCTCATGAATCCATTACACCGCCAATTCATATGACGTATATGAGAAATGGTGTCGTTTGAATCGATTAAATGGACCATTTGACGTATTGTTAACTATTCACGACTGTTTGCAAAGAACAATCCAAAATATAAATTGTAATTCTTTTCGATTAACAAAAGTAATGACACTTCTTAAAAAAATAACGTCAGTTACTGAAATGTGCTAATTATTCTGATGAATTGTGTATTTTCAATCATTTGACAATTAATATATAATATATTTTGCGCTGTCCTCTATGAAAATTGGCTAATTTGGGAAAATATCATTCTCGAATTCTTGTTTTTTTAGAAAATATAAAAAGTTTTATAACATTATAATATTATAATATTATAGTTGTATAAAAACATTTTACTATCTTATTTAGTTCCATAACTATAAAAGCATTCTATTGTATTATTATCCAATTCTATTATTGCTTCTACATTTATTTCAATTTGTTAACAAAATTGACAACATGAAAAATAAAATATCGTTATCAAATGAGAAAACAATGTTTAAACTCTTTTCTTGTTTGATGACGACATTTCATATTGGCAAATTTGTCAACAAGTTTGAACCGTCGGTTAAACTGACAGTCAGTAGAATTAAATCTTACAAACATTGGGCTAAATCATTGATTCATCGGGCTAAAAGAATAGTATATTTAGTGAAAATTTCGGGCAATTTCAAAATTAAATTTCTAAAATTGGCGGTTCAATGAATCTTACATGTGTTTTCAGATTAATACAACATTTCAATAATTTCATGTAATAATTCCGATCATGTTAAATAAAAGAGCGATCGAAAATTCTGTTTCCGCCTTCCCACGAGTAACATGCAAAGTTAAATATTACTCTCCGTAGTTTCTCCGCGTTCGAAACGAAAGGAAACATGTAGCCGAAGATGCGACATGATTTAACAACGGTCGTGATGATTGTTGTCGTATTTCGCACGTGCAAAATCTCGCCCACGTAATTCAGCGTTTCGAAAAAAGTCGACGCGTTTGCTGACTTGTGCTTTTTCATTGCAAACTGCCACATCCGGCAACTTCCCATGCGTGTATATTAAATATTAGGTTTCATAAATCTTTTCATTGGATATATTTTTTAAAGATTTTCATAAATTTTTCATATATTGATTATCAGTAATTAAAAAATGGATAACGCGCTATGCAACTGATAGCCGGCGTTTATTATCGTATATATTTCTAGAATAAAAGATAATTAAAAGATCATTTTATTTTCTTTGTGTTTAACGACAATGCCGCTGTACGCTTGCATTCGCTTACACCTATTTTGAGAAAATTTATATACGACATTATGCGTCTGAACAATTATTATATATATAATAGACCGAGATGTATAAAATAAATCTTCCTATAATTCTATTCTATTCTCTTTCTTGATTCTCTCTCTCTCTTTCTTATCGTTCTCGCTCCTTCTCTCTTCGGCTCGATAGATCAGAGAACGATGGGCGATTAGCACCGCGTGTGAAAGGGAAAGCGAGCGGTCGACTTCACGGAGGAGGACGATCGACCCGGCATGGCGCGGTACATGACTCGAAACGACTCTCTCCTCCGTACGTAACGCGCGTTTGCCGTCTCTCCCGCACCCGCTTCCATCTGTCCCTCTCCCTTTCTCTCTCGCTGCCCGCCCTCTCCTCCCGCACATATCTGTTGCTGTTTTTTTTGTGGTGTATTCATCGATTCAAAAATCGATGAATAAATAATTTGCCAAGTGGTTTCGAACATTTTGTGTGTAGCGCAAAATTTTTCAAGTTGCTATTGTAGACTTGCGGTTAATAGTATTGATTTGAAATTTGCGACGTTAAAATGAGCAAATGGATTATTGCGAAAACCAAAACACAAAAAAAATCCAGATATTTGAAGAGATAAAAGGTAAATTTCAATATTTAAATCAAGCGTTGAATGTTGCATCAATAAATGTGATATTATATAAATAGAGATGTTTTCATCACCACATTTACTTGCAGATATTAATTTCGTATTTTGTGTAGAAATATTCTATAAAATTTCTATTCATCCAAATTATACTAATTGCAATCTTTGACAAAAATATAAAAATTTGTTAGACATTACAATCTTGAAATTCAAGTTTTATGGATAATTGTTGCAATCCGTAAACTTTTTGATTACTCTTACAATAAATTATGACCACTATTGCCTAATATTATATTTTAATTGTAAATTATTTGTAAATTTTACATCATTACTCCTTGCAGTTGCATTAAGTATATTTATCGCGAATATTAATCATTATTCATAACCATCAAACAGTATTAAGTAAAAAATAATAAAATGTGAAATGTAGCAAACAAATTTACAACTTTGTTAATAAATAATTTACAAAAAGATGAAAGCTTCTTGCAAAATTTTTTAACCATACATATATTTATGATTAAATGTAAATTACTTTGATATATTAATTGAATTATTTGTGATTGTAAATTATTTTTCACGGACTGTTTTTCAAAATAGCTATGTAAATTATTTTGCATAGTTTGATACATCCGTATCAGCCGTGTGATTCGCCGTGAGACTGCTAGAACGTGAGCCGCGAGAAAAATTTTGAATGAACTCGCCATAATTACAGCGTTGGGATTTTATGGACGAGATTACCATACTTGCACTATGTAGAACCATGCAAATACTGAGAGGAGCTATTCATTATAATTGGCTTCGCTATGATTAATGGGGGAGTATTACGAGGTGAAGAATTGTCGGATTCACTACAGCTCATAATCAGTCGGTTTACATTTTCATAATACATGCTGTCGTAACATTGTTGTTAAATTTATCTCTTCAGATAAGTTTATCGATGTATATTATGAACTTTTTATGTAAATTGTGATACATAAAAAATTTCCCACCGATATTTTTTTTCCGATTTCATTAATTCGGCGCACGTTAATCGCATAAAAATTTGTGACAAATCTATCAAAAATTTCAGAAAATACTTTTGCCTATATCGGTGAGAGAAACACCAATCATTCTTCTTTCTAATATATAATATCATGTTATTTTTCATTTTAAATACATCTGATTTACCCGATCTTTTCAACTCATAGGAATGCTCATTCCACATTTATGCGGAAAAGGCATGTAGGAACTCAGCATGGAGGCGCTATTATTTACATTGTCCCGACGTTTTCCGTAATTTGCTTCGCGATGCGCTATCTCTGTCAACGATCAATCGATCCCGTGACACGTACACGCATCGGGGATTGCGATTGCTCATACACGGATGTACAAGATGCGGGTTGTTGCGCGCGTACGCAAGAAGAACCGCAAGGATGAGAGCTCGAGTTTTGCGCGCAATACATGCATCGCTACGTTTCCGCGTTGTTAAGGTAATATGTGTGTATGTATATATGTATGTATGTATGATTGTGTGTGTAAGAATGAGGGAGAGAGAGAGAGAGTATCCGGATCGTCGAAGATCGACGACTATCCTTGAACGGATCTCTAGCTTGAAACATCAAGATTCGAGCCTCAATTTCACTCTTTTTATTAATATGTTATTAATATATTCATAAAAAAATAATGCAAAATAAATATTGCAAAATATTCATGCTAAAATAGTGTGAATAATTTGGATATTGAAAAATAAAAGTTTTGCTATACCGTTAACCTAAATAAAGTTGACCACTCTTAATTTCAAGCGACAGTGCCGTAAAACCGGAATGAACCAGCCGTGGTATCGTCGAGACGATTTTGCCGGCCTTGCTTCATAGAAATTTAGTGCTCTTTTTATAAAGTAATTATGCTAATGGAAAGCATCCTAGAGATCAGAAATATCCTTGAACGAGATTCACAGTGGAACAGTAATATGAATTTCATTTCCATTAAAGTTTAAATTTTGTTGACAAAAAAGAATACTTTTCTGCTAATGTAAATCGTCTATCGAAAAAGAAATATAAGTGAGCGCTAAACTTGACATAATAAACGCAAAATATATATGACACAATACATAAAAAAAAAAGATTAAAACTGATGATGTGAACAAAGACGAATAAAATGTAACTGATACATCAATTACAGTTGCTGTAAATTTTAAAATTTTTTATATAATAAACCACTTTGAGACTCGATTACCTAATCGATATTTTATTCAGACGAATAGTATAAACAGGAAAGTTAAAACTATGTTTAAGAAAAATCAGTATAATATTAAATAATACAACTTGAATAAAAATTTATACTCAAATATAAAAACATAAAAGTAAATTTCTTTTTAAATTCATAAAACCTAATAGATTGTGCATCATAATAGCATAAGTATTATGCTTTGTCAGAATGAATGCAAATTTTAAATCATAAACGGTAACTAGATCTAACGACTCATTAGATTGCTTGAGGATAATTCGAGATTAAGAGACGTATAATATAAGACAAGTGGATCTCAAGTATTCCACTCGACGACATTAAGATGACATTAGAGGCGGATAGGTATCTCGTTGTATGATCGAAATCCCTCGTGACTGCAATAACATAATTGCGGTTACAGAAAACTTGGCCGAGCAACGTCAGTATAAAGTAACTTGTAGTACGTCTAATTGCATCTAATTCAACGTCGTCTACTTATATGGTTTAATTTCCCTAGATTTCAAAAGACATTATTACAATCAATTTCCAAAACATTTTTAGCATTGCCAAATATGTATATAATCTGGATAAATTTTACTCGGTCAATTTTGCATTGACCTAAAAACTACATTGACGTAGAAGATGGTTAAATAAAATAACATAGATACAAAAAAAAATTGCAAAAATGTAATATATCGACAGATTATTCGTGTAAAAGCAAATTCGATTTTATTTTCGCAAATTTGATACTCCCATTCTTACGCGGAAAGAACACTTTTGCCGAAAAATTTAAAAATTGTGCCAGATACAGATCTAAAAGTAAATTTTGTTGGACAATCAAAATTTAACAATAGAGCACTCGATCTTTTGTTATATCGCAGGAAAAAGTTTTGACGATCCATCAACCAAGATCGAGTGCTTTATTGATAAATTTTGAACGCCCAACAAAATTTATTTTCAGATCTGTATCTCTCTGGCACAATTTTTAGATCATTCAGCAAAAGTGTTCTTCCCGTGTACATTTTACAAGACGCAAATCCAGATATTCTAAAATATCCTCTTGCCATTTATTAACATAAAACTGAAAGTACTTATGTCTCACTTTCATGGATAAACGTGACTATTCGATTCTTAATCCATGATAACATTAGGCACGATCGTACTTAGCGCTGAGCGTGGATGTGCCTATGTGTAGGAGGACGAATATACAAAGAGTAAATCTTGTCCTGCTCGCCGAGGTGCAACTTCCGGATTTTGGCACGATCGGGCATCGAATCTCGATGCCGCCCGCGCGAGTTAGGAGGCTATCGTTCGCGCGAGCGTTTTAGTATCGGTTTTCTCCCCAGAAACGGTCTCGCTTCCCGGTAGGCAGCGCAGTCACGATTATAATGCCATACAGAGAATCGACGCCGAGTCGTGGGGTCACACGCGGGGTCGCCGTCGGGTTGTAAACCCCCGTCTCGGGTGCGACCCGCGAGAAGAAGGAAGAAGAATACGCTCCCCCCTCAACCTCCGCCTCCTCCTTCTCCTCCTTTGACCCGCGCCCCCACCCTCCATCGCCTCGTGGGAGAGTCGATATACGACCTGCAAGCAACGTCGTCGTCGTCTCCGATCTGCACAAAGTCGTTAACGAGTCTCCTCGTTATCTTTAGCGCTTAGTTTTATACACGTACGTATAAACACACACACACGTACACATGCGTTGTTCACCTAGGCGGTCGGTTATAAGAGAATGGCAAAAAGTGGGAGAAACGGGGAATCCGAGAGGGCAAAGCGGGGATAAAGAGAAAGAGAGAGAGAGAGAGAGAGAGATGTGCCTGGACACGAAGCTGGAGAACCGCGGGAAGGTCGTTCCCTCCCCCTTTCCTTCCCTCTCTATTCTCCCCCTTTCACCCCGCCGATTCCGCGAAGACATACAGGTACTTTCTCCTACAGTTTTTCGATGCCGTCTCTTCGACAGACTGACGTCGACGGCGACGTCGTAGCATCTACAAACTACACGTGCTAGTTGTCACTTACGAATTGTTTATGCTGCTTGGAATCCTCTTCGTCACCCGTGATGTGATTCACGGCGATTGAGGAGTCATAATTTATGTCGTAACTCGAGTACGAGAGAGAAATTCAGGAAAACTCTTGACTTTTCGTCGACACGTTTTCCGAGTCCGGCTTTGGATTGGCGCAAAAACAGAACTTACATTGAACAAACAACGGCACAAAGAGACACTAATAAAACCACTTAACTCCGTGAAAAGAATTTTGCTCGATTTATTAAAATCTTGTACTCGAAATTTGACTTTCAAATGTATGAAATTTACTTTTAATTAGAACTTGGAGTTCTATTTTTAATTATGAGAAATAGGAACAGAATGTTTATATATAAAAATTCGCATTTATGCAACCTGCTCTACGATTAAAATTGCAGATGAACGAAAACTAAATGTTAAAAATTAAGCTGCTCATCAGAGTAAACTGGCAAGTTAACCAATGTCACTCGTAAAAATCGCAATGACTGAATATTTTTCAAATCCTCGATCTTTTTTCATCATAGAAGCCGTTATACTGATCGATACGCGATAAGAATACCGATGCAAGCATAGTCGTGATTTATGTAATTTATGTAAAGGCGCAATTTATGTTCGATTTGTCGCTCGGATTCAAGGTGAATGCATCATAATCTACATGGATATTGCGTGTTTTGGGATAAAAGGCGTCCCGTTCATAAAAAACCACAACTGATCCTGCTGCGAGTTTTGCAGGCTGGTGGCGCGTGAATTATGCACTCGTAGCTTGTTTATAACCTTAGGCCAATTTCGATAATGGAAGTTACACGCAAATGTAGTTTTGACATGAGCATCTTATTTTTAGACCCGCGGGTTACTCTTATTTTTGGCAACTATCGACACGAGCAAAACTTCGGCTCTCAATAACGGAGTTTATTTATACGAAATAATGCAGTTGCATTTTCATTTGACACGTGACGTGACAAGTTATATTCTCATCGCGAAATTACATTAGAATGAAACAATATAGCAGTAGCACTACATTTTTCGCGAAATCGCGCGAGGCATCATTTTCAAAATTCACATTTACGTAACGATTGTTTTTATACATATAGTGAAATATAACTGAAATATACGAGTGATGAAATCACAGCATATGAAAACCTATTGATCTCCTCGTGTATCTCTACAGTTGTAAAGAACAACGATAGCACGAGCAAATTATCGAGCAGAAGCAACACGAGAATCAAAACTTTACACGTTGCGCAAAGCACCTCCGCCGGCGAATTTTTTCAAAAGGTAGGGCGTTTTAAGATTTCGTTGCGCCATCGTGCAATTTCGCTGATTTACGATCCCTTCTCTCTATCGCTCGTACGACCGATCATCTGACGGAGAACAAAAGGATCTACCACGCGGCTTACTATACTAGCCGGAGAAAAACGCCGGAGAGCAGAAGTCAGATCTCTGTTATTATTTGCGTGAAATTATACGGATTTATCGTGATACAAGCAGATCTAAATTTCTAATACATATCCTAATCGAAATAAAAATATATACATATATCTTTAAGAAAACACACTTTGTCACTATATCTTATTTTGCATCTTACAAACTAATATATTAATTTTGTTTCAATAAAATAATAAATTTAAAAAATATAAGAAAAATGTTTGCAGTAGAACATCTAAAAATTTATACGATAACACCAATAAAGTTGATTCTACTTCGACGGAATGCAGTGCATCGACTTCGACTACTGTGACGATTGTGAGAACGTCTGCACGTAATACGGGTTTCATCGTGTTTGACAGATGACTAATGTTGAACCACCGCGACGGACGCACGGGGCACCGGCTGGAAGCCGAGCCTTACAAAGGCGTTAACAACGACTGCTTGGCCTTGGTCAGAAGTCGTTGGTTAACGGATCGAGGGATTTTTTTCCAGATGCCGTATCTGCTTCCTGCTATCTACTTTGTGGCTCCTGTACGCGCTTTATCATTGTCCTCGTAGCGTTTTATCTCACGTGTCAGGCGTATATTAATAATCCCCCGCGTCTCCTTCTCTCGCCGTTTAGCATGTCTCGGGGTCTCTGCGAATTTTCTCGCGTGCAAGCGCGATCCTTTATCGATCGCGTGATATATTTTCGCGCGAATCTCACGAGAATTCATCTTTCGAATGCAAAATGCTTCTTCCGACGCGTCTTCTATCGTACTGCCAGAAAATATACCTTTCCAAAAATACGTTAATACAAAGACATTGCTTTCCGGATTTACGTAACACCGATAACAAATCTATTTTCCACGTAGTGCAAAGACAACCGGTTTAGCAAGCATTAACCCACTTTAAACTTCTCAATAACACTACTATTCGTAACATTCGATATCGCAAACGTATCTATCGCTACTACGTTACTCGTAAAATATGACAAAACTCTGAAATAATGTAGTGAACCGGTAATAATAAATTGCCAGATGGCAAGAAAGATAATTTGCTAAACGACGTTCGCGATATTCGCCATTTCAAAGTATTATAGTCGCGATATTTGGAAAGCATGTACGTGCGATTGTCGATGAGTAAAAAAAAAGTTTTATCGCGCCGTTTGAAAATTACGCTCTTCGGGAGAAACGCCATTTGTGCGGAAATATTACATACAATATTAAAAATAGACAACGCTTCCAACTGTTTATATCGCACAAGACAGGTTCTTAATCGTACTTTCTTGAGTGCAGAATGCGGCGTAAAGCAGATAAGATGTCAATGCGCGTTTATTAATTCCACTCGTAAACACCGATGGAAAAACAAATAGATGAAGAGCTGTACTGGTGTGCACGTTCCCTCGCGTATGCAACGCGTTATCAAGTAAGATATTCCGGCAGCCTGCGGGACACGCGTTTTTCGCAACGCACAAGCCTGTCAATTATCTTATCGATTTATCGCGCGCGCGACACAAGTAATGTCAGCAGATTGGTATCGACTACATCTTTACTTTGATGTAATCTCGAAAAAAAATCGTATAATTAATGCCACGCTTCGACGAATTTTGCTGACAAATTTGTATTTTGCACAGATTGTACTGCGGGAAGTGAAAGGTTTTTAGGGATACGTAAAATAACGATTAAATTCAATTTATATGACGATCAAATTTAGTTGGGGCAAAATTTATTATAATAATTCAGGTCTGATATCAATATCAAATTGAAAAATACTTGAATTCACAGTATATTATTCAAATTAATCTCAACTCGACTATCTTCTATTACTCACAGGCCGCAAGAACGAAGTGGCGAATAGCGCGACCTTCCACATTTTTCTGCAATTGACCATAAAGTAGATACGGATCACACGAAACGTCCGATTCCTCAGCCTCGGCAGTCGGTGCATACGATTGGAACACGTTCACGTCGAACCGAGGGACGGACGGCGCGGCCTGTGCAGTTACATTAAGTAACATTACTCGATCCTCACGTCAATTACTTACGTTAAGTAATCGTAAAAGATTCCTATTTACCGACTTCTGATCCTGCCGACGCGGAGACAAGCGGTAATTATGCGTTTACGAGGACGCGCACGCGGCGCACTTACTACCACTTTCGCCTCTCTAATCGACGACGGAAGGTAGAACCGCGTCGCCGTGAATGTTTGCATTTGAATTTAATAGAACGAACAGGAAACTCTCGTACACACTCGTCGATTGTTAATCCGAGATGCGCGAGCGATGCATATCCGCGCGTCGCGCATAGAACATTGCGAAATCCTTGTTTATACACGCGTAATGGCGCGAGTGACGCGAGTATTAGCGCATTAGTCTATCGACTAATGTCGTTGCCTTTTGGCATGCCACCGCTAAAAAAAAAAGAAAAGAATTTTTATTCCACCGGCAGAAATGTTAATGCGCGTGTTTCCTCAAGCAAGCGTATGAAACGTATCATTATTGAGTTCCAGGGGTCAAATGCGAAAAATCGAAAGCTTCAGCGTCTTCAAGAATATTACATTTATCATTCACCGTAATGCAATTATTTCGTGCAACGTATATCTTTATTACTGAGAATCACGAAACAGTCTGAAAAAGTCAATGGATAAAAGTGTCTAATTTTCGACTGTTTCGTCTGCAGATACAAAAGTTTCACGGAAGAAGGCTGCGATCTCACCCTTTTCATGCGTATAAATCAGATCTCAGGTCCAACTTCGCGCTCGCATCGATCGCGAACGCGCCCGATATTCCGATCGCGATCAGGTTTTTTTCTCTGCTCGGCCAGGCCAGGCATTTTCCATCGCTCAGAAAAGAGCCTCTCGATTGAGTATATCTCCTTTTCTGCGGAATTGGGTATCCTCGGCGAATGGTGCGCGCGACCTCGCTGTCCTGCGCGTATAGGTCGTTTCACCTGTCACCTGCGTAGAAATGAAAGAGAGAGGACGATCGCTGCGGGCGAAAAAGGAAAGGACGAGCAAGCGAGCGAGCGAGCGAGACATCCCGACTGACCAGAATTGCCCGGCGAACGCTCGGTTACGAGATCCATCGGTTCCTTCATGGTCGATCTTAATCGTGGCCGACTAAAAACGAGGTCGCAGACCAATGTCGAGGAACCAAGTACGTGTACGCGAAAATTCTCTAGAAATTCTTTCGTACTAGATAGTTTTCTTTATACAGAAACAAGCGTCTGACAGAATTATCTACTCTCTTGCCATTTCAACCCTCACATATTTCGTTCATTGTTAATTGTGAAAAACGTAGATATTTTTATCGTCAAAAAATAAACAAGATGGCAAAATCCGAAAATCAAATAACGTGCCTGAGCTTTACTCGAATGATGGAGGTGAAAAAGAAACGCTGACGCCAAGGCGGACGTGTAGATGGCGAAATAGCATTCTGCATATAATCCCTGCGAGTTCGAGGAAGAGTGGTACCCTGCATTTCGATGTTGCTTAGTATGTACACAAGCCCGTCTCACGTGGGCGTGGAAGATCGCAGTCATTAAATCGCCACTGGAAATAGCGGGATGCGAGTGGAAGGCTGCGATATTCAAATGAATGCAAAGCGTCTGCACGCTCAACGACAAATTTAACAAATCTGGCTATAAGGAAAAGGAGTTAAAGGAATTAAAAAAGGAAATGCGCTATATATTTTAGTGATAACTGAATAAATAATTAAACACACGATTGAGAAAGGCACTAAAAACAATCCTGCCTATAAAAAATGAATGTACTCAAAGGAAATGCAAATTCGTTTAACGACGCCAATTGCATTACTGCGCGATACTGTTAAAACGACGGTTTGAAAAACATTGAGAACGAGTGCACTTTTCAGATGTTAAATCTGCGGAATAAAGTATAATAAAATCAACAGGGAACTCTTTTCGTTGTTTAGGATATTTGTTTCATATCTCGTAACATTTCTACTTATCAAACTTTGGTTTTCTCCCTAATCAAATTCCTCGAACGACAGATCCTTTTTAGCGACAAAATTGCGATTTACAACAGCGGTTAATATATCCCGGAAGTGAGATCCAGATGCGAGATTGCGACTTTCTTCATATATCTGAATCGGACGACAGAAGCCGGCCACGAGCCGGAGAGACGCGCATCGTCTCGTTCGCAGGAGAGGAACTCTCTCGGCGCTCCGGTGTCCGCGCAAGAGATGGATGGTGCCGGGCGGAGTAAAAGCGTGTTATAACGACGGTGAATAAATATTAGAGTAGGTACACGGGCGGTATTACCATACAATACGCATACCGCGTAGAGCCGTTCCGCGGGCCACGCAAGGGTGCGACGCTCGCCTGTTGTCGCTCCTAGAGCCGTATCCCGCTTCGGCGTGTACGTGCGCGCGTGGTGTCCCCTTCTCTCTTTTCTCCCTTTAATCGCCATTAATCACCGCGATCTTCCACCTAGTCCCACGCAGCCGCAGCGTCGGGTACACACACCGTACGCGACATCGAAATACCGGAGGAAAGGCCTTCTTTGCCTCGACCATAACTGTAAAGTAGGACCCCGCGCTATGCGGATATCGCTTATCTCTCGCACCGCTGATCTATATCGGCCTCTCAACACTGCGACGCGCGCACAGCGCAAACTAGTTTCCTCAGTATTTTAGCGATCGTTTAATCGGGTACAATAAACCGAAAGAAATGGCAAGAAAACGAAATAAAAACTCAAGGAATTTCGATATTTCGACCTATCACGGTTATTTCGGAGTGTTCGCAAAATGAAAATGTTAACGATTTTTTTCGTGAATAATACGCGTATAATGAGAATAATGTTCTTTTATCTCCAGATTGAGAGATGTTGTCTTTTGCGCCGGACGAGATGTATAATTTTTACGAATTGCGAAATATTCAATAAGCATGCATCATTAATTTATATTTTTTATTATTCTCATTCTCATAATTAGCCCCTTCATAATTAGATGTCTAAAGTGTGATCTTTTAAGTCCTTTTAAGTGTAGTATTTTCGCAAAACTATGTTCACACAATTCAACGTTCAATTTTGGCCGATAAAAAATTTCAAATATGGAAATTGATGCGGAAATTACTCGAATTGATTAAAAATCGCCCCGCATCTTTTCGCACACATTTCGCAATGCGAACGCGCCAATAAACGCGATGCGTTATTAATCGTAGAAACTATAAAAGAAAAAGTGCCTCATGCAAAACTTCGAATTTCGCACACATAATCACACTTGAGAGAGCGCCAAGAAAAGCGTCATTCGCCGCGACTGGTCTTTAAGGACGAGCGTAAGTCTCCAGATGCGAGCGACCGAGCAGAAAAACGGTCGCGCGCTCGCGCTCGCGCGTCGTTAGATCCTGTTGGCCTGCTGTCTCGTAGGTACGGCCGACGTAACGTAAACTTGCATCCCGCCGACGCCGCGCGACGGAGACGCGGCGACGTCAGCGCGCCGCGTCGGACAAGGATGGCGCGACGGAGACAACGAGCGAGAGGAGATCGGTCGAGCCGGGAGAGTAAGAGCTAGAAAAGCGCGGCCGGCGACGGGGCCGGGAGGGGAGTGGGTGAGCCGACCTCTGACCCGACGCGGCGAGGGGCGACCGGGGACCGCGGCACCGTGGCGCATAGCTCAGGCATAGCTCGAGCATAGGCGCATAACGCGCGCGGATAAACCGGCGACTCGCCCGCCTTTCACTTCGCGAGGAGACGAAGGTAAGAAACGTACATAGATAGAGGCGGCCCGGGGAGTGCCCCGCCGCGCGCACGTTATTATCATATTACAGCCGATCCGTCGCCGACGCCGAGCGACGCTCCGGCGTCGGATGCAACGTCGGGTGCCTCGCTCGCAAAGCTGTACGGCTTAGAATCGAAATCGGTCAGTTTGTAATTAAAATTTGTCTAATCACAACAATGGGAAAAATAAAATATGCAAGACGAGAGTGCGTTAAAACAAGGGGGTTGAAAAAAGAAACAACGGTATTCTTGAGATTATTTCAAGTAAAGTAACGTGCTTATAATGGTGTATTGTTTCTTTAGAGGGATATAGCGTTTGCTACGTGTAACTACATCCAAGAAAAGTAACAACCATTCTATTACTGCCATTCTACTACCGTTTTTATCACCGCTGTAATTATTCAATAGCAAGTGTGCGCGAAATCAACTAATGTATGCTCAAAGTTTGTAAAACATTCATTTTTTACTTAAATTAGAATCAAAGCAATTACATTTATATTAACACTGACATCTTGTTTCATTACTCAAGCTTTGAGACTTTCATTTTTCATTTGTGTACATGAGATTAAGCAATACACACGTATTTCTTAACATTCTGAATAATTTAATTAGCCGCACAAATACAAAAAGAACGTGCTTGTCTCATAGAGAAGAGTTTACGGAATAATTCACAAACATTCTATCGCATGAATTCCACCATGAGACAACTACAGCGACAGTTCGAATGAGTCTTTAATTTCTTTCCCCGCGAGTCACTCGCTGTCAACGTGCTTTACGATAAAATTATCGCGCTACGTGATCGCGGGACAAAATATTTCACACTCGGATTACGCAAGGAATAGCGTCGAGGCGTACACCCTAGGCGGTATTTAGCCGTTCAATTTTTGCACCGCGGCGAGGAAAAATAAAAGTCGGATCACTGCCGCCGCTATCGCCGCCCGCTGCGAGAACGCGATTGACGCGTATGATCTTGCGAGGCGAGACGAAAGTGATATCGTTGCGCGTGAACGGGACGTTTATTATCCTTTTTATCGCGCCTTGATCCTTTTTCCTGCGCGCTATTCGCTCTTGTAACTCTTATACGATTAATTCTACGAGCTGCATGACGGCATAATTGCAATTTATTAAATAATCAAAGTGATAATAATAATAGTGGTGATAGTAGCAGAAATAGAATTATCGCTTTTCCTGTACAGAGAAAATTTTATATCAAAAATTACTATATATAATATGGCAGTAGCCGCGGACCATAAAAGAAATTATAAGCTCAAATACTATGGCCATTATGTGAAAAACATAGTAAACATTTTTATAATTTTCTGATGGTCTCTGCGGCTATCGCCGTACACAGTAATTTTTTATATAAAATTTTCTCCGTGTGGATACACTAAACATTCCCCTAAAGAAATAAATAATTATAAAGAAAAATTGTCATTAGAGAATAAAAACTCAGACAATAAGATTAAATAGAAGAAAAATATAACATAATTTAATAAATTATTTCGGGTTTTTGATAAAGAGAAATCGTTTCTTCAATTTCTTACTGAACCTAGTCTAGTTATCTAGATACATTTCCCTCTTCTATTACTATGCGGTATCGTCAACATAACAATTAACTTATTTTATATATTGACACGCAGACGAATCTAGTCTCGAACATATCCCGACGTTGACAGAAAAATCAGAGTCGAGTTGTTCGCGAGCGAGTGAGCGCAAGATTGACGGGATAATCGCGAAGCAAGACGCGAGTGATTTCGACGCGTGGTACACGAGACATTCGTTATCGTCTTTATTAGCTTGCGTATTTTATTTCTTTCCGCGCTAACTTACTGCACAAATTGCCGACGCGCGATTAGCGATTGGTGTTTTCTCCGCTAGCAAAAAAGGGAAGTGTCTTCAGATTTTTATCTTGGTAACCTGTCGCAAGTAACTGATGTTCGTGTGCTTACAAATAAATGTGATTAACGGATAAAGAGATACGATAATCCGCCACGAGAGAGAGACATTAACTAATACTTTTACAAGAAAATCAACGGAACTTTCGGAGCCTACAAGTGCAGATCGAGAACGAAATTTTTACAATCGCGTTACTTTCTCTAATTTCAGGATTAAAGGCGTGCGTAAATGACCAAAAAAAGATGAATTTTTAAACTTATTTCATATACATTTAACTTATACAAAATATTTAAATCGTGATGCGCGATATTCGCGAAAAAAACACACTCATTCACTTAAATTTTAATCTAGAGAAAATCGGTCCTTTTTAATTTAATAATATTAAAAAATATTTAATAATATTTCTGTTCTGTCATATATTCGCTCATCCCACTCTGTATACAATATACAAAGTTTTCGCATGGCCACCATCATGCATAACAAGATCTAAACCCATCAATGCAGTTCGGCCCGAGAATAACCGGGGAAACCGACGTGACGTGTCTCCCGCTTCGGCCATGACAAAACAACGAAATCACTTTCATTGCGGCTCGCGTCTCCGCGCGCGCACTAATCTCGCCGATGGCGCGATACCGGGAGGTCGTGCCGGCGCGTTCGACCCCGGTACTTGCTTATACCGGTACTCCTCGTGGTGACGAGGACACCGTCGCGCACCGTTCGAGCTCTAACGTAAGCGCGGAAAGAGAAGGCGCGAGAAGAAGAAGCGGGTGATCAGGATGAAAGACAGAGAGAGAGAGAGAGAGAGAACAACCACGAGAGAGGAAGAAAGAGAAAGAGAGAGAGAAAGAGAGAGAGGCGAGGCCGAAGAGTACCGGTGAGAGTGCACGGCCGTAACGTACGGTACGATACGGTCGTGCCGGCATGCCCGTAGGTCGACCCGCAGCGCGCGCGACGTGTAATTATCATCTCCCAAGGGCCTATCCCACGCTATCCAAGTTAAGTGGGACACAACCGATTACTGCGTGAGCGATTAGAAGAGAGGGGGGCGGCAGGAGCGCGGGGAAGGGGCCGCGCGGTCCAGCTCTGGAAGAGGCTGGCTCCGGGTTCCCTCTGCGGATCGCGCCGATCGCAGAAGGATGTGAATTCGTCGATACGGTTAACGGCGCGTTAAAGTTCTCCCCCCCCCCCCCACCCCGGTCTCGCTAATATTAATTAGCGCCAGTCGAATTCAACTAAATTGTCCATCATTGTCCGTCAAGATGTAACGTTTGATGATTGCGAGTGAAAATTAATTTACAGCAACAGTTGGGTTGCTCAAATTTCATATAGTCGTTAACGATCGGCCTGCTGCAGCATTTCACGATGATAATTTATACCGTGCTTTATAAAGGAATAATTAAAGTCTATCGGAGTCTGCACTGGGCGAGAGATTATGGGCACAAGCGCCCGGTAAATTGGATGAATAGAGGCGAAACGTTTTGCTAACTGATGAATGAGAGCTGATATAACAGGTCGACTTCTAATTAATTTCCATCTTATTTACGAATGCTTAATAGAATCTGAAGTCAACCGCTTTGATACGGCTTAAATATGCAGACGCGAGCCGATAAGATAAAATATTAAACTCCTGTCGCGATTGAAAAACAAGTTCGATATTTTAAAAACTTTCAGCCTTTCAATTCATGGAAAATGTTATATCTATGATAAAAAAATTATGTAGTAAAAATGATGACATCATCATGCGAAAGTTTTTTGTGCCAAAGAATTATTTTCGTCTTGCCATTGATGGCTTCTGTAGGAAGGTATAGAATTACTAAATAAAAAAACAACATAGCTTTTTCAAACACATTAACGCATTAACGCTCCTGGAAATTTGCACCAAAATAATTACAAGCTCAATTGAATTACGACAATTCAGGTGCATAAGCGTTTGCGTCAATTGTTACGTGTGAGCGTGGGCGGCAAATGGTAGAGTACTATGAAGCTTTGCTCGCGATATCGAACTTCTCGCCGAGTTTAAAGAGACGTGATTAAATTAGACGCAGCGCAGCTGATCGCTGCGTAAGTGATTAGAGCGGAGAGAGGAACGTCAGTGGGAAAGGAAGGATAAGATCGGTCAATGATTGATTTGTGTTTCATCTGTCGGAGAAGGAAATAAACCTGTCCGCGTTAACGTAGCCGCCGCTACTTATCATTTCACCACGCATGATTACGCAATAATATCTCTACTCGATTGTACCAATTACGCAAAAGAAGATTCGATGGTACGAAATGAATTATTTCGTAGAAATTTAATGCGAATGTAATTGACCGCTTTGAGTAGAATTTAATCTTAATGATAATGTTGTAATTGAAACAAATTATTAAAAATTTTTACTTTCTAATTAATTAAATAAGATAAAATATGTCTCGGAATATCCACAAAATATGCACAATTTCGCATTTTTTAAAAAACATAAAAACGATTTTGAAGCTAATTCTTTCCAATGATTTACCTTACTTCATAAGTATGTAAATAAATAATTAAATGTTTTAGTATTATTTAATTAAAATTGTTTATTCAAATTATATTTTATAAATAATTATTGATATTATATTTTAAAATAACAAGACTATCTCTCAGAATTATAAACATAATTGCTGAAATAAACATAAATTACTTTTTTTTCAGAAATATTAAAGCCGAATCAAAGCCAGATTGTTTCACTATATATTGGAGATAATTAATGACTAGACTGATGTAGTAGCTTTCCGTCATCGATTATGATGTTTCTGCGTAATGAATTATTTGCATGATTACGATGAAGTGAATATTGTTCCTAGTAAACAAACGCACTAATTCGTGGAAGGTTAAATTTCGGTGTAATTCGGAAAGTTTTCAAGTTATAAGTGGACGTCCTTGTTTTTAATCACACGATGCCTAGACGCGTCACAGATTAATTAGATGATCACAAATGAGATAAGAGAAACACACAGTTGGAAACAAAATACGCGCGAAAAGAGCTATAGGATACATTGCGGGATAAGATGTTGCGTAATTGAGCGGCGTTTATAAATTTATACATTCGCTAAGTTTGGCATATTGCAATTCTCACGACTGAGCAAGTGATAGTTTACGTAACTCCGAAGTTATCTGAAACACGGCAAAACTCGCAAAGCTTTCATAATTATCCAATTATGGATATATATTGATATTACATTTGCTTGTGCTATATAGATATATAATTGAAGCTATATAATAAAAGTAATTAATGATATATAATTATAATCAATTAAAATATACCATAGTTTTAATTGTTAAATGAAAATATTGAAACATCGGATAGTTAGCATTCCAATAGTATTCCAAATTTCCGCATTTTCTTTGGAATAACGAAACAAACATCGGGCGGATAAAATCGATTGAACGATTAAACCTGTATTAGTCGTGATTATTGCTTTAGCGCCTCGGTGCTTTGGTGCAAAAGTCGCGCGCACGAAAGGAGACAATAAACCGTTCAGGGATTAAGTGCAACGAGAGAGGGCGGAACGCAATATCGCCGAGCGGAGAGCAAGCATGATCGTCCGTAAGTAGTCTGACAGTTTTCCCTCTTTCCCTCCTCCTTCTCTCTCCTTCGGATTAAAGCCGTCAAAGGTACTTTATGTGTATAACTCTTTAGAATTTACGTAAGTGCGCCGATGATAGGCATATCGCAGATCAATGATGGCGAAACCAAGTGCTGACAGTCGCCGGCACTTGGGGATATCAAGAGAGGTAATACACCCACGCGCGAAAATCGTTATTGACATTGAGCAGTTTCCGTTTCGTCGCTCGTACATAAGCGAATGACTCTTCAAAAATATTGCACTTGCGCGAAATAGAAAGTTCCCTAATGAGCGTAGCGCACGGTAAAATTTCGTTCGCGAAACAGTTATCTTCGTACGTTCGACAGAGAAAGGAAAGTATAAAAGGATAAGTGTACAAAATTCTGAGAGATACGATTGCCTTCTAACGACATAAATAAATATCGCCAAACACATTTCGCACATTTGCAGTGTCGAGGAATTTCAATGAATATATTCGATAATGGGCCTCTAATTACGCCCGGACAAAAATTTCATCGCAAGAGACACGCGCTCGACACACGGTCGCCGTTGCCACGATTCGGCTAACACGAACATCGTGTCTAATTACAAGCGCGGTAGTACGGTTTTGTTAAAGAAACGACGGGCGGCGATAGAGGAGGTTTAGAGACGGCTCGACCTCGCGCTACGGCTACGGTAGGTGGGAACTATCGGGAGAGAAGTCGTGCGCGACGTTGGTGGCCACCCGGAACAGACGACGACGACGACGACGACGACGCTGGCTATGGAGCCATCAGAATTCCCTTGCGCTCCATTCATCTTAGATCCATTGTCATCGTCATCGCTAATAATGCAGGACAAATCCTGCCGACACGTCCGCGACGCGCGTGCGTCAGAACGATCACTTTCTTATAAACGCGACAATTCATTATATCAGCGTGATGAATAAATTTATGCTGAATAAGAACAAGTTGTGTATGTATGTACGTGTGCGTGTCCTGCAATGGAATGTATGACATTTCTTTGGCTCCTACCGGATGGCGTTGGTTGCTCCGATCTAATGTCGAGTTATTGATATATATATATGCTGTACGATAAGTCAATGAATCCGTACTTTTTGCTGGTTTATGTAACATATTTTTAAATAGCACCTTTTTGAAAAAATGAAAGTAATTATAAGTTTAAGTCTTTTCTAGTAGTAATTTTTCTTGCCTTTCTGTGGTATATTCATTCTGTAATAAATCAAGTGAATGCACCGCTAAATGTCGCGTGACATTAGTTTTCTTGATACTTTCTGTGTATTGTGACAATAAGAAGCAAGCTCGAATGTAATGTGAACGTGGTATTTCGCAGTTTTCAAGATTTGACAAGATGCATCGCGCGCATTTACGGCACAGACCGCGTTGTCAGAAAAAACGATCGATGTTTTCACCTCGTTTCGCGCGCGGCAAAAAAATCATCGATAGATAAAGTCTAATCGTCCATGGCGGTCGCAAATTGGAAAGACGCGAGAGGATGAGGCCTGACGTCATTCAGCCTAACGAGATTAGAACGCGTTTGGTACCATAGACTTCTATAGCGTATATCCATTAAAGAAAAAAAGGAAAAGAAACGTGACCACCCCGATGCATCGCGCGTGAAAAAAAAACGGCGGCCACTATAATGCTGCGCCTAAAAATAATTTGCTTCAAGCTTTATCATTTGCTTATAAATAAATACCAAATAATTCGTAATGATGAATATTAATGACATGGGTACAAAATGTCTAAAAATAACCAAGAAATATCGTAGGTAGGATCATAAGATTGCACGATCGCTTTAACTTCATTTTAGCAAGAAAAAATATCAAGAAGAAATTACCTCAAAGGCTACTACGGCACTTGATACTCTTCCTGACTCTCCTTTTCTTCTGAGTCCTCGCAGTCCTTTAAAGTGTTAAGTCTTGTTTGAATCTCGCGCTTTTACTTTTCTGTGATGTATAATCGGCAAATCGATCTATGCCAAGCGAGACTGCGCATGCATCCTCTTTTGTTTTTACTTCTTCTCTCGCTTGCTTTCGCGGTGTAATAACTTTTTCATTGTAATAATAAAGTTTTCTTTCGTAATAAGATATAAGAATATTTTTCCTTTCGACATCGACCTTATATTGTAATATAAAGCACTCACACGCGCTTGTAACATGAATACGAAAATGCCCGATGTTTTAAACGGCACTCCCGACGCGTACTTCATCATTTTAGGACAAAGATGTAACTCGAATATTCACACGGAATACACTTTCCGACAATAGGTAACGACGGAAAAGGATGAAGAAAGGATCGAAAATGGGAATTAGTGAGGATCATATTATTGGAGAGCATAACGCGCCGAGAGATATGAAACAATCTACCCCGTACAAGTGCCGCCGTGCGAATAATAAGGGTACAATGAACACATCAAGGACAAAGTCACGCCGATTCCGACTCGAAAGAATACGAGAAGTAGAGAACAACAATGTGCGTGCAAATATATAACGCATGCGAGAGAGAGGATATAGAACACGCAGACTGAGCGCGGCGACGTAAACAACCCCACCACACGCCGCGAGTCAGTCTACAAACTTTTAAGACTGAAGTATTTATCGAACATTTATCGATTGAAATCAAGTTGAAATCGAGTTGGAAGTCAAGTTTAAACTCGATTTCTATAAGTATTCGATAAATGCTCCAGTGTTAAGAGTTTTGCGGCCGACTCGGGACGTTTGGAGTTATCTTCGTCGCCCTTAGTCTACATGATCTATATCCCCCCCCCCCGCCTCTCTCTCTCTCCCTCTCTTGCGCTATATATCGGTACGCATATTGTCGCACTCTACTCTTTGCATTCTTCCAAATCGGGACGATTTTGTTTTTGATATACAAACTGTATTTATTACAACTTTATTATTCGCACGGCGATATCTTGTATGGGGCAGATCGTTCCGTATCGGCGCCTCATCCTGTCCAATAGTATTATCTCTATTATTTCCCGTAGTTTTTTATCTTACTCTTCCATCTTTTACTTTTACGGGCACGAGTTGAATGTGCATTCCATGAGGATATTCGAGTTACATCTTTGTCTTAAAATGACAAGTACGCGTCGGGAGTGTCGATGCGAAGTTGTTATCACACTATATATATAAAAAAATTATTGAAAATAAATGTACAAAATGTTCAGTGCGCTATACATAATTTCTATAAATTTCAATAAGATTTTGTCACTGTGATCCGAGAAAATAACAATTAAAAAATATACATATACATATAAGTCATATATATATAATTTTCATATTTTGAGACTTCTGGAAGTCTCTTATCGGAAAGAGTATTAATTTTTATGTATTTCTTTTTTTTAAAAGTTTCAAAATATGTTTAACGTTTTTTACGTTAATTAGCTTCGTATAAGAGCGTATATTTTCCAAATTTCAATTGTTATTTTCTCGGATTATAGCGACAAAATCTGATTAAAATTTACAGAAATTACATGTGACATATTGAACATTTTGTATATTTATTTTCAATGATTCCTTTATATATTTTATTTCTTTCTATATACAGCGGGATAACAACTTTAAAATATCGGGCGATTTTCGTATTTACGTCACAAACACGTGTGAATATCTTGAAGGACTGAGAGAAGGAAGAGGGTCAGAAGGAGTATCGGGCGCCTGCGGAGCAACTCTGAAGTAATTAATTTGTTATTTGTTATTTATAAAATGTTGCAAGTAAATTATGTAGTGTAACGCACATAAAATATTTAAAATATTCAATAAAACATTTGCCATAATTAATATTCATGATTATTCAATATTCAATATTTATCACCATCTTGAACAATTAAATTTTCGATAATTAGCTTATTTTATTAGCTATTTGCTTAAAAGACAAATACAAAGTTTAATGTGCGCAAATATTTCTTACATACTAATTTTTTTATACGCTGCCATAATCTGGATATTCTTTTGTATTTTACAGATCAACTTTGCGGATCAATAGAGCAACAACTCCACTCCTGCGCATTGTGCTGGTAAGTCAATCTATATATAATTTGTTTTATTTTCATCTATAAGAGATTTTAAAATAATATAAAATATCGGTAAATAAGGTGTATATATTAATTTCATATTATAGAAATAAAAAAAGAAAAAGAAGCAGCAATCAAATATCAACCGCTGAGTATTTCTAAATCTCTAGAAAAAAATGTTGTTCTCGGTATCATAAAAAGATGCATAAAAAAATTATCAAGTTTTTATGCAACGTATAGAATAAAAAAATAGGGGTTGCAGCTCGCACAGAGATTAAACGAGTCTCCGCAGACTCCGACTCACTTTGTCAACCCGCGCGGTTGAGACATCACCATAACCCGTATGTATTCTGATTGGCCATCGCCGCTAGTGCACCTTTCTCTCTCGCTCAAGGAAACGGAATATCGGTGCATCCCGCGGGCGAGAAAGGGTCGGCGGGGCTTTGCGCGCACTGTAGGCAACTCGCGTCCTTTTTCCCGCGGCGCACGAAAGCGGAGACAATGGATACGTGGGCGCAGCATCGCGAACTCTAACCCCAGATGATCCCATATTCTCTGCTCTCTCTCTCTCTTTTTCTCTCTTTTTCTTCTCGCGTTAAACCGGCGAACGCTCTCCTTCATGTCTCTACGCTATCGCTAAGCCACCATCCTCAAGATCGTTGCGAAGCCTCGCCAACATACTCGAGCTCTGTCCCGACCCTCTCCGGCAGCACTCTCTGTTTCTCGCCGCCTCACCTGCAGCACCTTCTCAGATATTTTTCTTTATCCTCTCGGTCTCCCGAGAGTGCCGCCGAGCACTTACGAAATCGCAGAAGTCCCGTGCACGTTTTGCAGTAGTGCATAACCCACCTTCTACTACTGAAGCGCGCTAGGGGGGCTATCTGGGAGCAGCAATCGCGGAAGTTCAGAAAAGCTCGCGGATGTATTATGTTTCTTCGAAAGAAAACCA